>NW_027478873.1:300000-415495 GCF_051014685.1 Ptiloglossa arizonensis
AACGGATTGACGAACTCGAGAAATTCCTATTGTATTTGAAGGTAGAAACTCGCCCGATTACAATGGTGTGTGTACTTTTCCCCTAGGCCATTGCAGTTATTGGTCTCGAGTATCAGACTTGCGAAAACTTTGATGGTTTCACAACCATTCCTTAACTTCAAACTCCCATATCTCGAGAACGGATTGACGAGCTCGAGAAATTCCTATTGTATTTGAAGGTAGAAACTCGCCCGATTACAATGGTGTGTGTACTTTTCCCCTAGGCCATTGCAGTTATTGGTCTCGAGTATCAGACTTGCGAAAACTTTGATGGTTTCTCAACCATTCCTTAACTTCAAACTCCCATATCTCGCGAACGGATTGACGAACTCGAGAAATTCCTGTTGCATCTGAAAGCAGAAACTCGCCCGATTACAACGGGATGTGCATTTTTGCCCTAGGCCATAGTAGTTATTGATTTCGAGTATAAGACATGCGAAAATTTTGATGGTGTCTCAACCACCCCTTAAATTCAAACTCCCATATCTCGCGAACGGATTGACGAACTCGAGAAATTCCTGTTGCATCTGAAAGCAGAAACTCGCCCGATTACAACGGTATTTGTATCTTTCCCCTAGGCCATTGCAGTTATTGCTTTCGAGTATCAGACTTGCGAAAATTTTGATGGTTTCTCAACCGTTCCTCAATTTCAAACTCGCATATCTCGCGAACGGATTGACGAACTCGAGAAATTCCTGTTGCATCTGAAAGCAGAAACTCGCCCGATTACAACGATGTGTTCTTTTCCCCTAGGCCATTGCAGTTATTGGTTTCGAGTATCAGACTTGCGAAAACTTTGATGGTTTCTCAACCATTCCTCAATTTCAAACTCGCATATCTCGCGAACGGATTGACGAACTCGAGAAATTCCTGTTGCATCTGAAAGCAGAAACTCGCCCGATTACAACGATGTGTTCTTTTCCCCTAGGCCATTGCAGTTATTGGTTTCGAGTATCAGACTTGCGAAAACTTTGATGGTTTCTCAACCATTCCTCAATTTCAAACTCGCATATCTCGCGAACGGTTTGACGAACTCGAGAAATTCCTGTTGCATCTGAAAGCAGAAACTCGCCCGATTACAACGGTATTTGTATTTTTCCCCTAGGCCATTGCAGTTATTGGTTTCGAGTATCAGACTTGCGAAAACTTTGATGGTATCTCAACCATTCCTTAACTTCAAACTCCCATATCTCGCGAACGGATTGACGAACTCGAGAAATTCCTGTTGCATCTGAAAGCAGAAACTCGCCCGATTACAACGGTATGTGTATTTTTGCCCTGGACCATAGTAGTTATTTGTTTCAAGTATCAGATTCCGAAAATTTTGATGGTTTCTCAACCATTCCTTAACTTCAAACTCCCATATCTCCCGAACGGATTGACGAACTCGAGAAATTCCTGTTGCATCTGAAAGCAGAAACTCGCCCGAATACAACGGTTTGTGCATTTTTGCCCTAGGCCATAGTAGTTATTGGTTTCGAGTATCAGATTCCGAAAATTTTGATGGTTTCTCAACCATTCCTCAATTTCAAACTCGCATATCTCGCGAACGGATTGACGAACTCGAGATATTCCTGTTGCATCTGAAAGCAGAAACTCGCCCGATTACAACGGTATTTGTATTTTTCCCCTAGGCCATTGTAGTTATTGCTTTGGAGTATCAGACATGCGAAAACTTTGATGGTTTCTCAACCATTCCTTAACTTCAAACTCCCATATCTCGCGAACGGATTGACGAACTCGAGAAATTCCTGTTGCATCTGAAAGCAGAAACTCGCCCGATTACAACGGTATTTGTATTTTTCCCCGAGGCCATTGTAGTTATTGCTTTGGAGTATCAGACATGCGAAAACTTTGATGGTTTCTCAACCATTCCTTAACTTCAAACTCCCATATCTCGCGAACGGATTGACGAACTCGAGAAATTCCTATTGTATTTGAAGGTAGAAACTCGCCCGATTACAATGGTGTGTGTACCTTTCCCCTAGGCCATTGCAGTTATTGGTCTCGAGTATCAGACTTGCGAAAACTTTGATGGTTTCACAACCATTCCTTAACTTCAAACTCCCATATCTCGAGAACGGATTGACGAACTCGAGAAATTCCTATTGTATTTGAAGGTAGAAACTCGCCCGATTACAATGGTGTGTGTACTTTTCCCCTAGGCCATTGCAGTTATTGGTCTCGAGTATCAGACTTGCGAAAACTTTGATGGTTTCTCAACCATTCCTTAACTTCAAACTCCCATATCTCGCGAACGGATTGACGAACTCGAGAAATTCCTGTTGCATCTGAAAGCAGAAACTCGCCCGATTACAACGGGATGTGCATTTTTGCCCTAGGCCATAGTAGTTATTGATTTCGAGTATAAGACATGCGAAAATTTTGATGGTGTCTCAACCACCCCTTAAATTCAAACTCCCATATCTCGCGAACGGATTGACGAACTCGAGAAATTCCTGTTGCATCTGAAAGCAGAAACTTGCCCGAATACAACGGTTTGTGCATTTTTGCCCTAGGCCATAGTAGTTATTGGTTTCGAGTATCAGATTCCGAAAATTTTGATGGTTTCTCAACCATTCCTCAATTTCAAACTCGCATATCTCGCGAACGGATTGACGAACTCGAGATATTACTGTTGCATCTGAAAGTAGAAACTCGCCCGATTACAATGGTGTGTGTACTTTTCCCTTAGACCATTCCAGTTATTGGTTTCGTGTATCAGACTTGCGAAATTTTTGATTGTTTCTCAACCATTCCTTAACTTCAATCTCCCATATCTCGCGAACGGATTGACGAACTCGAGAAATTCCTATTGCATCTGAAGGCAGAAACTCGCCCGATTACAATGGTGTGTGTACTTTTCCCCTAGGCCATTGCAGTTATTGGTTTCGAGCATCAGACTTGCGAAAACTTTGATGGTTTCTCAACCATTCCTTAACTTCAAACTCCCATATCTCGCGAACGGATTGACGAACTCGAAAAATTCCTGTTGCATCTGAAAGTAGAAACTTGCCCGATTACAATGGTGTTTGTACTTTTCCCCTAGGCCATTCCAGTTAATGGTTTCGAGTATCAGACTTGCGAAAATTTTGATGGTTTCTCAACCATTCCATAACTTCAAACTCCTGTGGCGGCACTACCCACGCCTGCCACCAGAGGGAAACTCACCACCAACCGTTTCCCGCAAGTTCCCGTACCTGCTGCGATCGCTATATATACGACCTCTTACCGATCTTCCAATGTCCCGGCGTATAAGGCAGGGCCTGCTAGGATGCCTTACTGACGAGTCCACTAACAGGCCCGGGATGAAACGCTTATCCCCACTCCTTTTCCTATTTCCGTTCTCTCCTACCTTAAACATCTTATTAGAGCCGCCAAACTCCCATATCACGCGAACGGATTGACGAACTCGAGAAATTCCTGTTGCATCTGAAAGCAGAAACTCGCCCGATTACAACGGGATGTGCATTTTTCCCCTAGGCCATTGCAGTTATTGCTTTCGAGTATCAGACTTGCGAAAATTTTGATGGTTTCTCAACCGTTCCTCAATTTCAAACTCGCATATCTCGCGAACGGATTGACGAACTCGAGAAATTCCTGTTGCATCTGAAAGCAGAAACTCGCCCGATTACAACGATGTGTTCTTTTCCCCTAGGCCATTGCAGTTATTGGTTTCGAGTATCAGACTTGCGAAAACTTTGATGGTTTCTCAACCATTCCTCAATTTCAAACTCGCATATCTCGCGAACGGATTGACGAACTCGAGAAATTCCTGTTGCATCTGAAAGCAGAAACTCGCCCGATTACAACGATGTGTTCTTTTCCCCTAGGCCATTGCAGTTATTGGTTTCGAGTATCAGACTTGCGAAAACTTTGATGGTTTCTCAACCATTCCTCAATTTCAAACTCGCATATCTCGCGAACGGATTGACGAACTCGAGAACTTCCTGTTGCATCTGAAAGCAGAAACTCGCCCGATTACAACTGTATTTGTATTTTTCCCCTAGGCCATTGCAGTTATTGCTTTCGAGTATCAGACTTGCGAAAACTTTGATGGTTTCTCAACCATTCCTTAACTTCAAACTCCCATATCTCGCGAACGGATTGACGAACTCGAGAAATTCCTGTTGCATCTGAAAGCAGAAACTCGCCCGATTACAACGGTTTGTGCATTTTTGTCCTAGGCCATAGTAGTTATTGGTTTCAAGTATCAGATTCCGAAAATTTTGATGGTTTCCCAACCATTCCTCAATTTCAAACTCGCATATCTCGCGAACGGATTGACGAACTCGAGAAATTCCTGTTGCATCTGAAAGCAGAAACTCGCCCGATTACAACGGTGTGTGTACTTTTCCCCTAGGCCATTGCAGTTATTGGTTTCGAGTATTAGACTTGCGAAAACTTTGATGGTTTCTCAACCATTCCTCAATTTCAAACTCGCATATCTCGCGAACGGATTGACGAACTCGAGAAATTCCTGTTGCATCTGAAAGCAGAAACTCGCCCGATTACAACGGTATTTGGATTTTTCCCCTAGGCCATTGTAGTTATTGCTTTGGAGTATCAGACATGCGAAAACTTTGATGGTTTCTCAACCATTCCTTAACTTCAAACTCCCATGTCTCGCGAACGGATTGACGAACTCGAGAAGTTCCTGTTGCATCTGAAAGTAGAAACTAGCCCGATTACAGTGGTGTGTGTACTTTTCCCTTAGGCCATTCCAGTTATTGGTTTCGTGTATCAGACTTGCGAAATTTTTGATTGTTTCTCAACCATTCCTTAACTTCAAACTCCCATATCTCGCGAACGGATTGACGAACTCGAGAAATTCCTATTGTATTTGAAGGTAGAAACTCGCACGATTACAATGGTGTGTGTACTTTTCCCCTAGGCCATTGCAGTTATTGGTCTCGAGTATCAGACTTGCGAAAACTTTGATGGTTTCTCAACCATTCCTCAATTTCAAACTCGCATATCTCGCGAACGGATTGACGAACTCGAGATATTCCTGTTGCATCTGAAAGCAGAAACTCGCCCAATTACAACGGTATTTGTATTTTTCCCCTAGGCCATTGTAGTTGTTGCTTTGGAGTATCAGACATGCGAAAACTTTGATGGTTTCTCAACCATTCCTTAACTTCAAACTCCCATATCTCGCGAACGGATTGACGAACTCGAGAAATTCCTGTTGCATCTGAAAGCAGAAACTCGCCCGATTACAACGGTATTTGTATTTTTCCCCTAGGCCATTGTAGTTATTGCTTTGGAGTATCAGACATGCGAAAACTTTGATGGTTTCTCAACCATTCCTTAACTTCAAACTCCCATATCTCGCGAACGGATTGACGAACTCGAGAAATTCCAATTGTATTTGAAGGTAGAAACTCGCCCGATTACAATGGTGTGTGTACTTTTCCCCTAGGCCATTGCAGTTATTGGTCTCGAGTATCAGACTTGCGAAAACTTTGATGGTTTCACAACCATTCCTTAACTTCAAACTCCCATATCTCGAGAACGGATTGACGAACTCGAGAAATTCCTATTGTATTTGAAGGTAGAAACTCGCCCGATTACAATGGTGTGTGTACTTTTCCCCTAGGCCATTGCACTTATTGGTCTCGAGTATCAGACTTGCGAAAACTTTGATGGTTTCTCAACCATTCCTTAACTTCAAACTCCCATATCTCGCGAACGGATTGACGAACTCGAGAAATTCCTGTTGCATCTGAAAGCAGAAACTCGCCCGATTACAACGGGATGTGCATTTTTGCCCTAGGCCATAGTAGTTATTGATTTCGAGTATAAGACATGCGAAAATTTTGATGGTGTCTCAACCACTCCTTAAATTCAAACTCCCATATCTCGCGAACGGATTGACGAACTCGAGAAATTCCTGTTGCATCTGAAAGCAGAAACTCGCCCGATTACAACGGTATTTGTATCTTTCCCCTAGGCCATTGCAGTTATTGCTTTCGAGTATCAGACTTGCGAAAATTTTGATGGTTTCTCAACCGTTCCTCAATTTCAAACTCGCATATCTCGCGAACGGATTGACGAACTCGAGAAATTCCTGTTGCATCTGAAAGCAGAAACTCGCCCGATTACAACGATGTGTTCTTTTCCCCTAGGCCATTGTAGTTATTGCTTTGGAGTATCAGACATGCGAAAACTTTGATGGTTTCTCAACCATTCCTTAACTTCAAACTCCCATATCTCGCGAACGGACTGACGAACTCGAGAAATTCCTGTTGCATCTGAAAGCAGAAACTCGCCCGATTACAACGGTATTTGTATTTTTCCCCTAGGCCATTGCAGTTATTGGTTTCGAGTATCAGACTTGCGAAAACTTTGATGGTATCTCAACCATTCCTTAACTTCAAATTCCCATATCTCGCGAACGGATTGACGAACTCGAGGATTTCCTGTTGCATCTGAAAGCAGAAACTCGCCCGATTACAACGGTATGTGTATTTTTGCCCTGGACCATAGTAGTTATTTGTTTCAAGTATCAGATTCCGAAAATTTTGATGGTTTCTCAACCATTCCTTAACTTCAAACTCCCATATCTCCCGAACGGATTGACGAACTCGAGAAATTCCTGTTGCATCTGAAAGCAGAAACTCGCCCGAATACAACGGTTTGTGCATTTTTGCCCTAGGCCATAGTAGTTATTGGTTTCGAGTATCAGATTCCGAAAATTTTGATGGTTTCTCAACCATTCCTCAATTTCAAACTCGCATATCTCGCGAACGGATTGACGAACTCGAGATATTACTGTTGCATCTGAAAGTAGAAACTCGCCCGATTACAATGGTGTGTGTACTTTTCCCTTAGACCATTCCAGTTATTGGTTTCGTGTATCAGACTTGCGAAATTTTTGATTGTTTCTCAACCATTCCTTAACTTCAATCTCCCATATCTCGCGAACGGATTGACGAACTCGAGAAATTCCTATTGCATCTGAAGGCAGAAACTCGCCCGATTACAATGGTGTGTGTACTTTTCCCCTAGGCCATTGCAGTTATTGGTTTCGAGCATCAGACTTGCGAAAACTTTGATGGTTTCTCAACCATTCCTTAACATCAAACTCCCGTATCTCGCGAACGGATTGACGAACTCGAAAAATTCCTGTTGCATCTGAAAGTAGAAACTTGCCCGATTACAATGGTGTTTGTACTTTTCCCCTAGGCCATTCCAGTTAATGGTTTCGAGTATCAGACTTGCGAAAATTTTGATGGTTTCTCAACCATTCCATAACTTCAAACTCTTGTGGCGGCACTACCCACGCTTGCCACCAGAGGGAAACTCACCACCAACCGTTTCCCGCAAGTTCCCGTACCTGCTGCGATCGCTATATATACGACCTCTTACCGATCTTCCAATGTCCCGGCGTATAAGGCAGGGCCTGCTAGGATGCCTTACTGACGAGTCCACTAACAGGCCCGGAATGAAACGCTTATCCCCACTCCTTTTCCTATTTCCGTTCTCTCCTACCTTAAACATCTTATTAGAGCTGCCAAACTCCCATATCACGCGAACGGATTGACGAACTCGAGAAATTCCTGTTGCATCTGAAAGCAGAAACTCGCCCGATTACAACGGGATGTGCATTTTTGCCCTAGGCCATAGTAGTTATTGGTTTCGAGTATAAGACATGCGAAAATTTTGATGGTTTCTCAACCATTCCTTAACTTCAAACTCCCATATCTCGCGAACGGATTGACGAACTCGAAAAATTCCTGTTGCATCTGAAAGTAGAAACTTGCCCGATTGCAATGGTGTGTGTACTTTTCCCCTAGGCCATTCCAGTTAATGGTTTCGAGTATCAGACTTGCGAAAACTTTGATGGTTTCTCAACCATTCCTTAACTTCAAACTCCCATATCTCGCGAACGGATTGACGAACTCGAGAAATTCCTGTTGCATCTGAAAGTAGAAACTCGCCCGATTACAATGGTGTGTGTACTTTTCCCTTAGGCCATTCCAGTTATTGGTTTCGTGTATCAGACTTGCGAAATTTTTGATTGCTTCTCAACCATTCCTTAACTTCAAACTCCCATATCCCGCGAACGGATTGACGAACTCGAGAAATTCCTATTGCATCTGAAGGCAGAAACTCGCCCGATTACAACGGTTTGTGCATTTTTGCCCTAGGCCATAGTAGTTATTGGTTTCGTGTATCAGACTTGCGAAATTTTTGATTGCTTCTCAACCATTCCTTAACTTCAAACTCCCATATATCGCGAACGGATTGACGAACTCGAGATATTCCTATTGCATCTGAAGGCAGAAACTCGCCCGATTACAATGGTGTGTGTACTTTTCCCCTAGGCCATTGCAGTTATTGGTTTCGAGTATCAGACTTTCGAAAACTTTGATGGTTTCTCAACCATTCCTTAACTTCAAACTCCCATATCTCGCGAACGGATTGACGAACTCGAAAAATTCCTGTTGCATCTGAAAGTAGAAACTTGCCCGATTGCAATGGTGTGTGTACTTTTCCCCTAGGCCATTCCAGTTAATGGTTTCGAGTATCAGACTTGCGAAAATTTTGATGGTTTCTCAACCATTCCATAACTTCAAACTCCCATATCACGCGAGCGGATTGACGAACTCGAGAAATTCCTGTTGCATCTGAAAGTAGAAACTTGCCCGATTGCAATGGTGTGTGTACTTTTCCCCTAGGCCATTCCAGTTAATGGTTTCGAGTATCAGACTTGCGAAAACTTTGATGGTTTCTCAACCATTCCTCAATTTCAAACTCGCATATCTCGCGAACGGATTGACGAACTCGAGAAATTCCTCTTGCATCTGAAAGCAGAAACTCGCCCGATTACAACGGTACTTGTATTTTTCCCCTAGGCCATTGCAGTTATTGCTTTCGAGTATCAGACTTGCGAAAACTTTGATGGTTTCTCAACCATTCCTTAACTTCAAACTCCCATATCTCGCGAACGGATTGACGAACTCGAGAAATTCCTGTTGCATCTGAAAGCAGAAACTCGCCCGATTACAACGGTTTGTGCATTTTTGCCCTAGGCCATAGTAGTTATTGGTTTCAAGTATCAGACTTGCGTAAATTTTGATGGTTTCTTAACCATTCCATAACTTCAAACTCCCATATATGCGAACGGATTGACGAACTCGAGACATTCCTGTTGCATCTGAAAGCAGAAACTCGCCCGATTACAACGGGATGTGCATTTTTGCCCTAGGCCATAGTAGTTATTGATTTCGAGTATAAGACATGCGAAAATTTTAATGGTGTCTCAACCACTCCTTAATTTCAAACTCCCATATCTCGCGAACGGATTGACGAACTCGAGAAATTCCTGTTGCATCTGAAAGCAGAAACTCGCCCGATTACAACGGTATTTGTATTTTTCCCCTAGGCCATTGCAGTTATTGCTTTCGAGTATCAGACTTGCGAAAATTTTGATGGTTTCTCAACCGTTCCTCAATTTCAAACGCGCATATCTCGCGAACGGATTGACGAACACGAGAAATTCCTGTTGCATCTGAAAGCAGAAACTCGCCCGATTACAACGATGTGTTCTTTTCCCCTAGGCCATTGCAGTTATTGGTTTCGAGTATCAGACTTGCGAAAACTTTGATGGTTTCTCAACCATTCCTCAATTTCAAACTCCCATATCTCGCGAACGGATTGACGAACTCGAGAAATTCCTGTTGCATCTGAAAGCAGAAACTCGCCCGATTACAACGGTTTGTGCATTTTTGCCCTAGGCCATAGTAGTTATTGGTTTCAAGTATCAGATTCCGAAAATTTTGATGGTTTCCCAACCATTCCTCAATTTCAAACTCGCATATCTCGCGAACGGATTGACGAACTCGAGAAATTCCTGTTGCATCTGAAAGCAGAAACTCGCCCGATTACAACGGTGTGTGTACTTTTCCCCTAGGCCATTGCAGTTATTGGTCTCGAGTATCAGACTTGCGAAAACTTTGATGGTTTCACAACCATTCCTTAACTTCAAACTCCCATATCTCGAGAACGGATTGACGAACTCGAGAAATTCCTATTGTATTTGAAGGTAGAAACTCGCCCGATTACAATGGTGTGTGTACTTTTCCCCTAGGCCATTGCACTTATTGGTCTCGAGTATCAGACTTGCGAAAACTTTGATGGTTTCTCAACCATTCCTTAACTTCAAACTCCCATATCTCGCGAACGGATTGACGAACTCGAGAAATTCCTGTTGCATCTGAAAGCAGAAACTCGCCCGATTACAACGGGATGTGCATTTTTGCCCTAGGCCATAGTAGTTATTGATTTCGAGTATAAGACATGCGAAAATTTTGATGGTGTCTCAACCACTCCTTAAATTCAAACTCCCATATCTCGCGAACGGATTGACGAACTCGAGAAATTCCTGTTGCATCTGAAAGCAGAAACTCGCCCGATTACAACGGTATTTGTATCTTTCCCCTAGGCCATTGCAGTTATTGCTTTCGAGTATCAGACTTGCGAAAATTTTGATGGTTTCTCAACCGTTCCTCAATTTCAAACTCGCATATCTCGCGAACGGATTGACGAACTCGAGAAATTCCTGTTGCATCTGAAAGCAGAAACTCGCCCGATTACAACGATGTGTTCTTTTCCCCTAGGCCATTGTAGTTATTGCTTTGGAGTATCAGACATGCGAAAACTTTGATGGTTTCTCAACCATTCCTTAACTTCAAACTCCCATATCTCGCGAACGGACTGACGAACTCGAGAAATTCCTGTTGCATCTGAAAGCAGAAACTCGCCCGATTACAACGGTATTTGTATTTTTCCCCTAGGCCATTGCAGTTATTGGTTTCGAGTATCAGACTTGCGAAAACTTTGATGGTATCTCAACCATTCCTTAACTTCAAATTCCCATATCTCGCGAACGGATTGACGAACTCGAGGATTTCCTGTTGCATCTGAAAGCAGAAACTCGCCCGATTACAACGGTATGTGTATTTTTGCCCTGGACCATAGTAGTTATTTGTTTCAAGTATCAGATTCCGAAAATTTTGATGGTTTCTCAACCATTCCTTAACTTCAAACTCCCATATCTCCCGAACGGATTGACGAACTCGAGAAATTCCTGTTGCATCTGAAAGCAGAAACTCGCCCGAATACAACGGTTTGTGCATTTTTGCCCTAGGCCATAGTAGTTATTGGTTTCGAGTATCAGATTCCGAAAATTTTGATGGTTTCTCAACCATTCCTCAATTTCAAACTCGCATATCTCGCGAACGGATTGACGAACTCGAGATATTACTGTTGCATCTGAAAGTAGAAACTCGCCCGATTACAATGGTGTGTGTACTTTTCCCTTAGACCATTCCAGTTATTGGTTTCGTGTATCAGACTTGCGAAATTTTTGATTGTTTCTCAACCATTCCTTAACTTCAATCTCCCATATCTCGCGAACGGATTGACGAACTCGAGAAATTCCTATTGCATCTGAAGGCAGAAACTCGCCCGATTACAATGGTGTGTGTACTTTTCCCCTAGGCCATTGCAGTTATTGGTTTCGAGCATCAGACTTGCGAAAACTTTGATGGTTTCTCAACCATTCCTTAACTTCAAACTCCCGTATCTCGCGAACGGATTGACGAACTCGAAAAATTCCTGTTGCATCTGAAAGTAGAAACTTGCCCGATTACAATGGTGTTTGTACTTTTCCCCTAGGCCATTCCAGTTAATGGTTTCGAGTATCAGACTTGCGAAAATTTTGATGGTTTCTCAACCATTCCATAACTTCAAACTCTTGTGGCGGCACTACCCACGCTTGCCACCAGAGGGAAACTCACCACCAACCGTTTCCCGCAAGTTCCCGTACCTGCTGCGATCGCTATATATACGACCTCTTACCGATCTTCCAATGTCCCGGCGTATAAGGCAGGGCCTGCTAGGATGCCTTACTGACGAGTCCACTAACAGGCCCGGAATGAAACGCTTATCCCCACTCCTTTTCCTATTTCCGTTCTCTCCTACCTTAAACATCTTATTAGAGCTGCCAAACTCCCATATCACGCGAACGGATTGACGAACTCGAGAAATTCCTGTTGCATCTGAAAGCAGAAACTCGCCCGATTACAACGGGATGTGCATTTTTGCCCTAGGCCATAGTAGTTATTGGTTTCGAGTATAAGACATGCGAAAATTTTGATGGTTTCTCAACCATTCCTTAACTTCAAACTCCCATATCTCGCGAACGGATTGACGAACTCGAAAAATTCCTGTTGCATCTGAAAGTAGAAACTTGCCCGATTGCAATGGTGTGTGTACTTTTCCCCTAGGCCATTCCAGTTAATGGTTTCGAGTATCAGACTTGCGAAAACTTTGATGGTTTCTCAACCATTCCTTAACTTCAAACTCCCATATCTCGCGAACGGATTGACGAACTCGAGAAATTCCTGTTGCATCTGAAAGTAGAAACTCGCCCGATTACAATGGTGTGTGTACTTTTCCCTTAGGCCATTCCAGTTATTGGTTTCGTGTATCAGACTTGCGAAATTTTTGATTGCTTCTCAACCATTCCTTAACTTCAAACTCCCATATCCCGCGAACGGATTGACGAACTCGAGAAATTCCTATTGCATCTGAAGGCAGAAACTCGCCCGATTACAACGGTTTGTGCATTTTTGCCCTAGGCCATAGTAGTTATTGGTTTCGTGTATCAGACTTGCGAAATTTTTGATTGCTTCTCAACCATTCCTTAACTTCAAACTCCCATATATCGCGAACGGATTGACGAACTCGAGATATTCCTATTGCATCTGAAGGCAGAAACTCGCCCGATTACAATGGTGTGTGTACTTTTCCCCTAGGCCATTGCAGTTATTGGTTTCGAGTATCAGACTTTCGAAAACTTTGATGGTTTCTCAACCATTCCTTAACTTCAAACTCCCATATCTCGCGAACGGATTGACGAACTCGAAAAATTCCTGTTGCATCTGAAAGTAGAAACTTGCCCGATTGCAATGGTGTGTGTACTTTTCCCCTAGGCCATTCCAGTTAATGGTTTCGAGTATCAGACTTGCGAAAATTTTGATGGTTTCTCAACCATTCCATAACTTCAAACTCCCATATCACGCGAGCGGATTGACGAACTCGAGAAATTCCTGTTGCATCTGAAAGTAGAAACTTGCCCGATTGCAATGGTGTGTGTACTTTTCCCCTAGGCCATTCCAGTTAATGGTTTCGAGTATCAGACTTGCGAAAACTTTGATGGTTTCTCAACCATTCCTCAATTTCAAACTCGCATATCTCGCGAACGGATTGACGAACTCGAGAAATTCCTCTTGCATCTGAAAGCAGAAACTCGCCCGATTACAACGGTACTTGTATTTTTCCCCTAGGCCATTGCAGTTATTGCTTTCGAGTATCAGACTTGCGAAAACTTTGATGGTTTCTCAACCATTCCTTAACTTCAAACTCCCATATCTCGCGAACGGATTGACGAACTCGAGAAATTCCTGTTGCATCTGAAAGCAGAAACTCGCCCGATTACAACGGTTTGTGCATTTTTGCCCTAGGCCATAGTAGTTATTGGTTTCAAGTATCAGACTTGCGTAAATTTTGATGGTTTCTTAACCATTCCATAACTTCAAACTCCCATATATGCGAACGGATTGACGAACTCGAGACATTCCTGTTGCATCTGAAAGCAGAAACTCGCCCGATTACAACGGGATGTGCATTTTTGCCCTAGGCCATAGTAGTTATTGATTTCGAGTATAAGACATGCGAAAATTTTAATGGTGTCTCAACCACTCCTTAATTTCAAACTCCCATATCTCGCGAACGGATTGACGAACTCGAGAAATTCCTGTTGCATCTGAAAGCAGAAACTCGCCCGATTACAACGGTATTTGTATTTTTCCCCTAGGCCATTGCAGTTATTGCTTTCGAGTATCAGACTTGCGAAAATTTTGATGGTTTCTCAACCGTTCCTCAATTTCAAACGCGCATATCTCGCGAACGGATTGACGAACACGAGAAATTCCTGTTGCATCTGAAAGCAGAAACTCGCCCGATTACAACGATGTGTTCTTTTCCCCTAGGCCATTGCAGTTATTGGTTTCGAGTATCAGACTTGCGAAAACTTTGATGGTTTCTCAACCATTCCTCAATTTCAAACTCCCATATCTCGCGAACGGATTGACGAACTCGAGAAATTCCTGTTGCATCTGAAAGCAGAAACTCGCCCGATTACAACGGTTTGTGCATTTTTGCCCTAGGCCATAGTAGTTATTGGTTTCAAGTATCAGATTCCGAAAATTTTGATGGTTTCCCAACCATTCCTCAATTTCAAACTCGCATATCTCGCGAACGGATTGACGAACTCGAGAAATTCCTGTTGCATCTGAAAGCAGAAACTCGCCCGATTACAACGGTGTGTGTACTTTTCCCCTAGGCCATTGCAGTTATTGGTTTCGAGTATTAGACTTGCGAAAACTTTGGTGGTTTCTCAACCATTCCTCAATTTCAAACTCGCATATCTCGCGAACGGATTGACGAACTCGAGAAATTCCTGTTGCATCTGAAAGCAGAAACTCGCCCGATTACAACGGTATTTGTATTTTTCCCCTAGGCCATTGTAGTTATTGCTTTGGAGTATCAGACATGCGAAAACTTTGATGGTTTCTCAACCATTCCTTAACTTCAAACTCCCATATCTCGCGAACGGATTGACGAACTCGAGAAATTCCTGTTGCATCTGAAAGCAGAAACTCGCCCGATTACAACGGTATTTGTATTTTTCCCCTAGGCCATTGTAGTTATTGCTTTGGAGTATCAGACATGCGAAAACTTTGATGGTTTCTCAACCATTCTTTAACTTCAAACTCCCATATCTCGCGAACGGATTGACGAACTCGAGAAATTCCTATTGTATTTGAAGGTAGAAACTCGCCCGATTACAATGGTGTGTGTACTTTTCCCCTAGGCCATTGCAGTTATTGGTCTCGAGTATCAGACTTGCGAAAACTTTGATGGTTTCACAACCATTCCTTAGCTTCAAACTCCCATATCTCGAGAACGGATTGACGAACTCGAGAAATTCCTGTTGCATCTGAAAGCAGAAACTCGCCCGATTACAACGGGATGTGCATTTTTGCCCTAGGCTATAGTAGTTATTGATTTCGAGTATAAGACATGCGAAAATTTTGATGGTGTCTCAACCACTCCTTAAATTCAAACTCCCATATCTCGCGAACGGATTGACGAACTCGAGAAATTCCTGTTGCATCTGAAAGCAGAAACTCGCCCGATTACAACGGTATTTGTATCTTTCCCCTAGGCCATTGCAGTTATTGCTTTCGAGTATCAGACTTGCGAAAATTTTGATGGTTTCTCAACCGTTCCTCAATTTCAAACTCGCATATCTCGCGAACGGATTGACGAACTCGAGAAATTCCTGTTGCATCTGAAAGCAGAAACTCGCCCGATTACAACGGTATTTGTCTTTTTCCCCTAGGCCATTGTAGTTATTGCTTTGGAGTATCAGACATGCGAAAACGTTGATGGTTTCTCAACCATTCCTTAACTTCAAACTCCCATATCTCGCGAACGGATTGACGAACTCGAGAAATTCCTGTTGCATCTGAAAGCAGAAACTCGCCCGATTACAACGGTATTTGTATTTTTCCCCTAGGCCATTGTAGTTATTGCTTTGGAGTATCAGACATGCGAAAACTTTGATGGTTTCTCAACCATTCCTTAACTTCAAACTCCCATATCTCGCCAACGGATTGACGAAATCGAGAAATTCCTGTTGCATCTGAAAGTAGAAACTAGCCCGATTACAGTGGTGTGTGTACTTTTCCCTTAGGCCATTCCAGTTATTGGTTTCGTGTATCAGACTTGCGAAATTTTTGATGGTTTCTCAACCATTCCTTAACTTCAAACTCCCATATCTCGCGAACGGATTGACGAACTCGAGAAATTCCTGTTGCATCAGAAAGCAGAAACTCGCCCGATTACAACGGTATTTGTATTTTTCCCCTAGGCCATTGTAGTTATTGCTTTGGAGTATCAGACATGCGAAAACTTTGATGGTTTCTCAACCATTCCTTAACTTCAAACTCCCATATCTCGCGAACGGATTGACGAACTCGAGAAATTCCTATTGTATTTGAAGGTAGAAACTCGCCCGATTACAATGGTGTGTGTACTTTTCCCCTAGGCCATTGCAGTTATTGGTCTCGAGTATCAGACTTGCGAAAACTTTGATGGTTTCACAACCATTCCTTAACTTCAAACTCCCATATCTCGAGAACGGATTGACGAACTCGAGAAATTCCTATTGTATTTGAAGGTAGAAACTCGCCCGATTACAATGGTGTGTGTACTTTTCCCCTAGGCCATAGTAGTTATTGATTTCGAGTATAAGACATGCGAAAATTTTGATGGTGTCTCAACCACTCCTTAAATTCAAACTCCCATATCTCGCGAACGGATTGACGAACTCGAGAAATTCCTGTTGCATCTGAAAGCAGAAACTCGCCCGATTACAACGATGTGTTCTTTTCCCCTAGGCCATTGCAGTTATTGGTTTCGAGTATCAGACTTGCGAAAACTTTGATGGTTTCTCAACCATTCCTCAATTTCAAACTCGCATATCTCGCGAACGGATTGACGAACTCGAGAAATTCCTGTTGCATCTGAAAGCAGAAACTCGCCCGATTACAACGATGTGTTCTTTTCCCCTAGGCCATTGCAGTTATTGGTTTCGAGTATCAGACTTGCGAAAACTTTGATGGTTTCTCAACCATTCCTCAATTTCAAACTCGCATATCTCGCGAACGGATTGACGAACTCGAGAAATTCCTGTTGCATCTGAAAGCAGAAACTCGCCCGATTACAACGGTATTTGTATTTTTCCCCAAGGCCATTGCAGTTATTGCTTTCGAGTATCAGACTTGCGAAAACTTTGATGGTTTCTCAACCATTCCTTAACTTCAAACTCCCATATCTCGCGAACGGATTGACGAACTCGAGAAATTCCTGTTGCATCTGAAAGCAGAAACTCGCCCGATTACAATGGTGTGTGTACTTTTCCCTTAGGCCATTCCAGTTATTGGTTTCGTGTTTCAGGCTTGCGAAATTTTTGATTGTTCCTCAACCATTCCTTAACTTCAAACTCCCATATCTCGCGAACGCATTGACGAACTCGAGAAATTCCTATTGCATCTGAAGGCAGAAACTCGCCCGATTACAATGGTGTGTGTTCTTTTCCCTTAGGCCATTGCAGTTATTGGTTTCGAGTATCAGACTTGCGAAAACTTTGATGGTATCTCAACCATTCCTTAACTTCAAACTCCCATATCTCGAGAACGGATTGACGAACTCGAGGAATTCCTGTTGCATCTGAAAGCAGAAACTCGCCCGATTACAACGGTATGTGTATTTTTGCCCTGGACCATAGTAGTTATTTGTTTCAAGTATCAGATTCCGAAAATTTTGATGGTTTCTCAACCATTCCTTAACTTCAAACTCCCATATCTCCCGAACGGATTGACGAACTCGAGAAATTCATGTTGCATCTGAAAGCAGAAACTCGCCCGAATACAACGGTTTGTGCATTTTTGCCCTAGGCCATAGTAGTTATTGGTTTCGTGTATCAGACTTGCGAAATTTTTGATTGTTTCTCAACCATTCCTTAACTTCAATCTCCCATATCTCGCGAACGGATTGACGAACTCGAGAAATTCCTGTTGCATCTGAAAGTAGAAACTTGCCCGATTGCAATGGTGTGTGTACTTTTCCCCTAGGCCATTCCAGTTAATGGTTTCGAGTATCAGACTTGCGAAAACTTTGATGGTTTCTCAACCATTCCTCAATTTCAAACTCGCATATCTCGAGAACGGATTGACGAACTCGAGAAATTCCTGTTGCATCTGAAAGCAGAAACTCGCCCGATTACAACGGTGTGTGCATTTTTGCCCTAGGCCATAGTAGTTATTGGTTTCAAGTATCAGACTTGCGTAAATTTTGATGGTTTCTCAACCATTCCATAACTTCAAACTCCCATATATGCGAACGGATTGACGAACTCGAGACATTCCTGTTGCATCTGAAAGCAGAAACTCTCCCGATTACAACGGGATGTGCATTTTTGCCCTAGGCCATAGTAGTTATTGATTTCGAGTATAAGACATGCGAAAATTTTAATGGTGTCTCAACCACTCCTTAATTTCAAACTCCCATATCTCGCGAACGGATTGACGAACTCGAGAAATTCCTGATGCATCTGAAAGCAGAAACTCGCCCGATTACAACGGTATTTGTATTTTTCCCCTAGGCCATTGCAGTTATTGCTTTCGAGTATCAGACTTGCGAAAATTTTGATGGTTTCTCAACCGTTCCTCAATTTCAAACTCGCATATCTCGCGAACGGATTGACGAACTCGAGAAATTCCTGTTGCATCTGAAAGCAGAAACTCGCCCGATTACAACGGTGTGTGTACTTTTGCCCTAGGCCATAGTAGTTATTGGTTTCTAGTATCAGACTTGCGAAAATTTTGATGGTTTCTCAAACATTCCATAACTTCAAACTCCCATATATGCGAACGGATTGATGAACTCGAGAAATTCCTGTTGCATCTGAAAGCAGAAACTCGCCCGATTATAACGGTTTGTGCATTTTTGCCCTAGGCCATAGTAGTTATTGGTTTCGTGTATCAGACTTGCGAAATTTTTGATTGTTTCTCAACCATTCCTTAACTTCAATCTCCCATATCTCGCGAACGGATTGACGAACTCGAGAAATTCCTGTTGCATCTGAAAGTAGAAACTTGCCCGATTGCAATGGTGTGTGTACTTTTCCCCTAGGCCATTCCAGTTAATGGTTTCGAGTATCAGACTTGCGAAAACTTTGATGGTTTCTCAACCATTCCTCAATTTCAAACTCGCATATCTCGCGAACGGATTGACGAACTCGAGAAATTCCTGTTGCATCTGAAAGCAGAAACTCGCCCGATTACAACGGTTTGTGCATTTTTGCCCTAGGCCATAGTAGTTATTGGTTTCAAGTATCAGACTTGCGTAAATTTTGATGGTTTCTCAACCATTCCATAACTTCAAACTCCCATATATGCGAACGGATTGACGAACTCGAGACATTCCTGTTGCATCTGAAAGCAGAAACTCTCCCGATTACAACGGGATGTGCATTTTTGCCCTAGGCCATAGTAGTTATTGATTTCGAGTATAAGACATGCGAAAATTTTAATGGTGTCTCAACCACTCCTTAATTTCAAACTCCCATATCTCGCGAACGGATTGACGAACTCGAGAAATTCCTGATGCATCTGAAAGCAGAAACTCGCCCGATTACAACGGTATTTGTATTTTTCCCCTAGGCCATTGCAGTTATTGCTTTCGAGTATCAGACTTGCGAAAATTTTGATGGTTTCTCAACCGTTCCTCAATTTCAAACTCGCATATCTCGCGAACGGATTGACGAACTCGAGAAATTCCTGTTGCATCTGAAAGCAGAAACTCGCCCGATTACAACGATGTGTTCTTTTCCCCTAGGCCATTGCAGTTATTGGTTTCGAGTATCAGACTTGCGAAAACTTTGATGGTTTCTCAACCATTCCTCAATTTCAAACTCGCATATCTCGCGAACGGATTGACGAACTCGAGAAATTCCTGTTGCATCTAAAAGCAGAAACTCGCCCGATTACAACGATGTGTTCTTTTCCCCTAGGCCATTGCAGTTATTGGTTTCGAGTATCAGACTTGCGAAAACTTTGATGGTTTCTCAACCATTCCTCAATTTCAAACTCGCATATCTCGCGAACGGATTGACGAACTCGAGAAATTCCTGTTGCATCTGAAAGCAGAAACTCGCCCGATTACAACGGTATTTGTATTTTTCCCCTAGGCCATTGCAGTTATTGCTTTCGAGTATCAGACTTGCGAAAACTTTGATGGTTTCTCAACCATTCCTTAACTTCAAACTCCCATATCTCGCGGACGGATTGACGAACTCGAGAAATTCCTGTTGCATCTGAAAGCAGAAACTCGCCCGATTACAAAGGTTTGTGCATTTTTGCCCTAGGCCATAGTAGTTATTGGTTTCAAGTATCAGATTCCGAAAATTTTGATGGTTTCCCAACCATTCCTCAATTTCAAACTCGCATATCTCGCGAACGGATTGACGAACTCGAGAAATTCCTGTTGCATCTGAAAGCAGAAACTCGCCCGATTACAACGGTGTGTGTACTTTTCCCCTAGGCCATTGCAGTTATTGGTTTCGAGTATCAGACTTGCGAAAACTTTGATGGTTTCTCAACCATTCCTCAATTTCAAACTCGCATATCTCGCGAACGGATTGACGAACTCGAGAAATTCCTGTTGCATCTGAAAGCAGAAACTCGCCCGATTACAACGGTATTTGTATTTTTCCCCTAGGCCATTGTAGTTATTGCTTTGGAGTATCAGACATGCGAAAACTTTGATGGTTTCTCAACCATTCCTTAACTTCAAACTCCCATATCTCGCGAACGGATTGACGAACTCGAGAAATTCCTGTTGCATCTGAAAGTAGAAACTAGCCCGATTACAGTGGTGTGTGTACTTTTCCCTTAGGCCATTCCAGTTATTGGTTTCGTGTATCAGACTTGCGAAATTTTTGATTGTTTCTCAACCATTCCTTAACTTCAAACTCCCATATCTCGCGAACGGATTGATGAACTCGAGAAATTCCTATTGTATTTGAAGGTAGAAACTCGCCCGATTACAATGGTGTGTGTACTTTTCCCCTAGGCCATTGCAGTTATTGGTCTCGAGTATCAGACTTGCGAAAACTTTGATGGTTTCTCAACCATTCCTTAACTTCAAACTCCCATATCTCGCGAACGGATTGACGAACTCGAGAAATTCCTGTTGCATCTGAAAGCAGAAACTCGCCCGATTACAACGGTATTTGTATTTTTCCCCTAGGCCATTGTAGTTATTGCTTTGGAGTATCAGACATGCGAAAACTTTGATGGTTTATCAACCATTCCTTAACTTCAAACTCCCATATCTCGCGAACGGATTGACGAACTCGAGAAATTCCTGTTGCATCTGAAAGCAGAAACTCGCCCGATTACAACGGTATTTGTATTTTTCCCCTAGGCCATTGTAGTTATTGCTTTGGAGTATCAGACATGCGAAAACTTTGATGGTTTCTCAACCATTCCTTAACTTCAAACTCCCATATCTCGCGAACGGATTGACGAACTCGAGAAATTCCTATTGTATTTGAAGGTAGAAACTCGCCCGATTACAATGGTGTGTGTACTTTTCCCCTAGGCCATTGCAGTTATTGGTCTCGAGTATCAGACTTGCGAAAACTTTGATGGTTTCACAACCATTCCTTAACTTCAAACTCCCATATCTCGAGAACGGATTGACGAACTCGAGAAATTCCTATTGTATTTGAAGGTAGAAACTCGCCCGATTACAATGGTGTGTGTACTTTTCCCCTAGGCCATTGCAGTTATTGGTCTCGAGTATCAGACTTGCGAAAACTTTGATGGTTTCTCAACCATTCCTTAACTTCAAACTCCCATATCTCGCGAACGGATTGACGAACTCGAGAAATTCCTGTTGCATCTGAAAGCAGAAACTCGCCCGATTACAACGGGATGTGCATTTTTGCCCTAGGCCATAGTAGTTATTGATTTCGAGTATAAGACATGCGAAAATTTTGATGGTGTCTCAACCACTCCTTAAATTCAAACTCCCATATCTCGCGAACGGATTGACGAACTCGAGAAATTCCTGTTGCATCTGAAAGCAGAAACTCGCCCGAATACAACGGTTTGTGCATTTTTGCCCTAGGCCATAGTAGTTATTGATTTCGAGTATAAGACATGCGAAAATTTTAATGGTGTCTCAACTACTCCTTAATTTCAAACTCCCATATCTCGCGAACGGATTGACGAACTCGAGAAATTCCTGTTGCATCTGAAAGCAGAAACTCGCCCGATTACAACGGTATTTGTATTTTTCCCCTAGGCCATTGCAGTTATTGCTTTCGAGTATCAGACTTGCGAAAATTTTGATGGTTTCTCAACCGTTCCTCAATTTCAAACTCGCATATCTCGCGAACGGATTGACGAACTCGAGAAATTCCTGTTGCATCTGAAAGCAGAAACTCGCCCGATTACAACGATGTGTTCTTTTCCCCTAGGCCATTGCAGTTATTGGTTTCGAGTATCAGACTTGCGAAAACTTTGATGGTTTCTCAACCATTCCTCAATTTCAAACTCGCATATCTCGCGAACGGATTGACGAACTCGAGAAATTCCTGTTGCATCTGAAAGCAGAGACTCGCCCGATTACAACGATGTGTTCTTTTCCCCTAGGCCATTGCAGTTATTGGTTTCGAGTATCAGACTTGCGAAAACTTTGATGGTTTCTCAACCATTCCTCAATTTCAAACTCGCATATCTCGCGAACGGATTGACGAACTCGAGAAATTCCTGTTGCATCTGAAAGCAGAAACTCGCCCGATTACAACGGTATTTGTATTTTTCCCCTAGGCCATTGCAGTTATTGCTTTCGAGTATCAGACTTGCGAAAATTTTGATGGTTTCTCAACCGTTCCTCAATTTCAAACTCGCATATCTCGCGAACGGATTGACGAACTCGAGAAATTCCTGTTGCATCTGAAAGCAGAAACTCGCCCGATTACAACGATGTGTTCTTTTCCCCTAGGCCATTGCAGTTATTGGTTTCGAGTATCAGACTTGCGAAAACTTTGATGGTTTCTCAACCATTCCTCAATTTCAAACTCGCATATCTCGCGAACGGATTGACGAACTCGAGAAATTCCTGTTGCATCTGAAAGCAGAGACTCGCCCGATTACAACGATGTGTTCTTTTCCCCTAGGCCATTGCAGTTATTGGTTTCGAGTATCAGACTTGCGAAAACTTTGATGGTTTCTCAACCATTCCTCAATTTCAAACTCGCATATCTCGCGAACGGATTGACGAACTCGAGAAATTCCTGTTGCATCTGAAAGCAGAAACTCGCCCGATTACAACGGTATTTGTATTTTTCCCCTAGGCCATTGCAGTTATTGCTTTCGAGTATCAGACTTGCGAAAACTTTGATGGTTTCTCAACCATTCCTTAACTTCAAACTCCCATATCTCGCGAACGGATTGACGAACTCGAGAAATTCCTGTTGCATCTGAAAGCAGAAACTCGCCCGATTACAACGGTTTGTGCATTTTTGCCCTAGGCCATAGTAGTTATTGGTTTCAAGTATCAGATTCCGAAAATTTTGATGGTTTCCCAACCATTCCTCAATTTCAAACTCGCATATCTCGCGAACGGATTGACGAACTCGAGAAATTCCTGTTGCATCTGAAAGCAGAAACTCGCCCGATTACAACGGTGTGTGTACTTTTGCCCTAGGCCATAGTAGTTATTGGTTTCTAGTATCAGACTTGCGAAAATTTTGATGGTTTCTCAAACATTCCATAACTTCAAACTCCCATATATGCGAACGGATTGATGAACTCGAGAAATTCCTGTTGCATCTGAAAGCAGAAACTCGCCCGTTTATAACGGTTTGTGCATTTTTGCCCTAGGCCATAGTAGTTATTGGTTTCGTGTATCAGACTTGCGAAATTTTTGATTGTTTCTCAACCATTCCTTAACTTCAATCTCCCATATCTCGCGAACGGATTGACGAACTCGAGAAATTCCTGTTGCATCTGAAAGTAGAAACTTGCCCGATTGCAATGGTGTGTGTACTTTTCCCCTAGGCCATTCCAGTTAATGGTTTCGAGTATCAGACTTGCGAAAACTTTGATGGTTTCTCAACCATTCCTCAATTTCAAACTCGCATATCTCGCGAACGGATTGACGAACTCGAGAAATTCCTGTTGCATCTGAAAGCAGAAACTCGCCCGATTACAACGGTTTGTGCATTTTTGCCCTAGGCCATAGTAGTTATTGGTTTCAAGTATCAGACTTGCGTAAATTTTGATGGTTTCTCAACCATTCCATAACTTCAAACTCCCATATATGCGAACGGATTGACGAACTCGAGACATTCCTGTTGCATCTGAAAGCAGAAACTCTCCCGATTACAACGGGATGTGCATTTTTGCCCTAGGCCATAGTAGTTATTGATTTCGAGTATAAGACATGCGAAAATTTTAATGGTGTCTCAACCACTCCTTAATTTCAAACTCCCATATCTCGCGAACGGATTGACGAACTCGAGAAATTCCTGATGCATCTGAAAGCAGAAACTCGCCCGATTACAACGGTATTTGTATTTTTCCCCTAGGCCATTGCAGTTATTGCTTTCGAGTATCAGACTTGCGAAAATTTTGATGGTTTCTCAACCGTTCCTCAATTTCAAACTCGCATATCTCGCGAACGGATTGACGAACTCGAGAAATTCCTGTTGCATCTGAAAGCAGAAACTCGCCCGATTACAACGATGTGTTCTTTTCCCCTAGGCCATTGCAGTTATTGGTTTCGAGTATCAGACTTGCGAAAACTTTGATGGTTTCTCAACCATTCCTCAATTTCAAACTCGCATATCTCGCGAACGGATTGACGAACTCGAGAAATTCCTGTTGCATCTAAAAGCAGAAACTCGCCCGATTACAACGATGTGTTCTTTTCCCCTAGGCCATTGCAGTTATTGGTTTCGAGTATCAGACTTGCGAAAACTTTGATGGTTTCTCAACCATTCCTCAATTTCAAACTCGCATATCTCGCGAACGGATTGACGAACTCGAGAAATTCCTGTTGCATCTGAAAGCAGAAACTCGCCCGATTACAACGGTATTTGTATTTTTCCCCTAGGCCATTGCAGTTATTGCTTTCGAGTATCAGACTTGCGAAAACTTTGATGGTTTCTCAACCATTCCTTAACTTCAAACTCCCATATCTCGCGAACGGATTGACGAACTCGAGAAATTCCTGTTGCATCTGAAAGCAGAAACTCGCCCGATTACAACGGTTTGTGCATTTTTGCCCTAGGCCATAGTAGTTATTGGTTTCAAGTATCAGATTCCGAAAATTTTGATGGTTTCCCAACCATTCCTCAATTTCAAACTCGCATATCTCGCGAACGGATTGACGAACTCGAGAAATTCCTGTTGCATCTGAAAGCAGAAACTCGCCCGATTACAACGGTGTGTGTACTTTTCCCCTAGGCCATTGCAGTTATTGGTTTCGAGTATCAGACTTGCGAAAACTTTGATGGTTTCTCAACCATTCCTCAATTTCAAACTCGCATATCTCGCGAACGGATTGACGAACTCGAGAAATTCCTGTTGCATCTGAAAGCAGAAACTCGCCCGATTACAACGGTATTTGTATTTTTCCCCTAGGCCATTGTAGTTATTGCTTTGGAGTATCAGACATGCGAAAACTTTGATGGTTTCTCAACCATTCCTTAACTTCAAACTCCCATATCTCGCGAACGGATTGACGAACTCGAGAAATTCCTATTGTATTTGAAGGTAGAAACTCGCCCGATTACAATGGTGTGTGTACTTTTCCCCTAGGCCATTGCAGTTATTGGTCTCGAGTATCAGACTTGCGAAAACTTTGATGGTTTCTCAACCATTCCTTAACTTCAAACTCCCATATCTCGCGAACGGATTGACGAACTCGAGAAATTCCTGTTGCATCTGAAAGCAGAAACTCGCCCGATTACAACGGGATGTGCATTTTTGCCCTAGGCCATAGTAGTTATTGATTTCGAGTATAAGACATGCGAAAATTTTGATGGTGTCTCAACCACTCCTTAAATTCAAACTCCCATATCTCGCGAACGGATTGACGAACTCGAGAAATTCCTGTTGCATCTGAAAGCAGAAACTCGCCCGAATACAACGGTTTGTGCATTTTTGCCCTAGGCCATAGTAGTTATTGATTTCGAGTATAAGACATGCGAAAATTTTAATGGTGTCTCAACCACTCCTTAATTTCAAACTCCCATATCTCGCGAACGGATTGACGAACTCGAGAAATTCCTGTTGCATCTGAAAGCAGAAACTCGCCCGATTACAACGGTATTTGTATTTTTCCCCTAGGCCATTGCAGTTATTGCTTTCGAGTATCAGACTTGCGAAAATTTTGATGGTTTCTCAACCGTTCCTCAATTTCAAACTCGCATATCTCGCGAACGGATTGACGAACTCGAGAAATTCCTGTTGCATCTGAAAGCAGAAACTCGCCCGATTACAACGATGTGTTCTTTTCCCCTAGGCCATTGCAGTTATTGGTTTCGAGTATCAGACTTGCGAAAACTTTGATGGTTTCTCAACCATTCCTCAATTTCAAACTCGCATATCTCGCGAACGGATTGACGAACTCCAGAAATTCCTGTTGCATCTGAAAGCAGAAACTCGCCCGATTACAACGATGTGTTCTTTTCCCCTAGGCCATTGCAGTTATTGGTTTCGAGTATCAGACTTGCGAAAACTTTGATGGTTTCTCAACCATTCCTCAATTTCAAACTCGCATATCTCGCGAACGGATTGACGAACTCGAGAAATTCCTGTTGCATCTGAAAGCAGAAACTCGCCCGATTACAACGGTATTTGTATTTTTCCCCTAGGCCATTGCAGTTATTGCTTTCGAGTATCAGACTTGCGAAAACTTTGATGGTTTCTCAACCATTCCTTAACTTCAAACTCCCATATCTCGCGAACGGATTGACGAACTCGAGAAATTCCTGTTGCATCTGAAAGCAGAAACTCGCCCGATTACAACGGTTTGTGCATTTTTGCCCTAGGCCATAGTAGTTATTGGTTTCAAGTATCAGATTCCGAAAATTTTGATGGTTTCCCAACCATTCCTCAATTTCAAACTCGCATATCTCGCGAACGGATTGACGAACTCGAGAAATTCCTGTTGCATCTGAAAGCAGAAACTCGCCCGATTACAACGGTGTGTGTACTTTTCCCCTAGGCCATTGCAGTTATTGGTTTCGAGTATCAGACTTGCGAAAACTTTGATGGTTTCTCAACCATTCCTCAATTTCAAACTCGCATATCTCGCGAACGGATTGACGAACTCGAGAAATTCCTGTTGCATCTGAAAGCAGAAACTCGCCCGATTACAACGGTATTTGTATTTTTCCCCTAGGCCATTGTAGTTATTGCTTTGGAGTATCAGACATGCAAAAACTTTGATGGTTTCTCAACCATTCCTTAACTTCAAACTCCCATATCTCGCGAATGGATTGACGAACTCGAGAAATTCCTGTTGCATCTGAAAGTAGAAACTAGCCCGATTACAGTGGTGTGTGTACTTTTCCCTTAGGCCATTCCAGTTATTGGTTTCGTGTATCAGACTTGCGAAATTTTTGATTGTTTCTCAACCATTCCTTAACTTCAAACTCCCATATCTCGCGAACGGATTGACGAACTCGAGAAATTCCTATTGTATTTGAAGGTAGAAACTCGCCCGATTACAATGGTGTGTGTACTTTTCCCCTAGGCCATTGCAGTTATTGGTCTCGAGTATCAGACTTGCGAAAACTTTGATGGTTTCTCAACCATTCCTCAATTTCAAACTCGCATATCTCGCGAACGGATTGACGAACTCGAGAAATTCCTGTTGCATCTGAGAGCAGAAACTCGCCCGATTACAACGGTATTTGTATTTTTCCCCTAGGCCATTGTAGTTATTGCTTTGGAGTATCAGACATGCGAAAACTTTGATGGTTTCTCAACCATTCCTTAACTTCAAACTCCCATATCTCGCGAACGGATTGACGAACTCGAGAAATTCCTGTTGCATCTGAAAGCAGAAACTCGCCCGATTACAACGGGATGTGCATTTTTGCCCTAGGCCATAGTAGTTATTGATTTCGAGTATAAGACATGCGAAAATTTTGATGGTGTCTCAACCACTCCTTAAATTCAAACTCCCATATCTCGCGAACGGATTGACGAACTCGAGAAATTCCTGTTGCATCTGAAAGCAGAAACTCGCCCTATTACAACGGTATTTGTATTTTTCCCCTAGGCCATTGTAGTTATTGCTTTGGAGTATCAGACATGCGAAAACTTTGATGGTTTCTCAACCATTCCTTAACTTCAAACTTCCATATCTCGCGAACGGATTGACGAACTCGAGAAATTCCTATTGAATTTGAAGGTAGAAACTCGCCCGATTACAATGGTGTGTGTACTTTTCCCCTAGGCCATTGCAGTTATTGGTCTCGAGTATCAGACTTGCGAAAACTTTGATGGTTTCACAACCATTCCTTAACTTCAAACTCCCATATCTCGAGAACGGATTGACGAACTCGAGAAATTCCTATTGTATTTGAAGGTAGGAACTCGCCCGATTACAATGGTGTGTGTACTTTTCCCCTAGGCCATTGCAGTTATTGGTCTCGAGTATCAGACTTGCGAAAACTTTGATGGTTTCTCAACCATTCCTTAACTTCAAACTCCCATATCTCGCGAACGGATTGACGAACTCGAGAAATTCCTGTTGCATCTGAAAGCAGAAACTCGCCCGATTACAACGGGATGTGCATTTTTGCCCTAGGCCATAGTAGTTATTGATTTCGAGTATAAGACATGCGAAAATTTTGATGGTGTCTCAACCACTCCTTAAATTCAAACTCCCATATCTCGCGAACGGATTGACGAACTCGAGAAATTCCTGTTGCATCTGAAAGCAGAAACTCGCCCGAATACAACGGTTTGTGCATTTTTGCCCTAGGCCATAGTAGTTATTGATTTCGAGTATAAGACATGCGAAAATTTTAATGGTGTCTCAACCACTCCTTAATTTCAAACTCCCATATCTCGCGAACGGATTGACGAACTCGAGAAATTCCTGTTGCATCTGAAAGCAGAAACTCGCCCGATTACAACGGTATTTGTATTTTTCCCCTAGGCCATTGCAGTTATTGCTTTCGAGTATCAGACTTGCGAAAATTTTGATGGTTTCTCAACCGTTCCTCAATTTCAAACTCGCATATCTCGCGAACGGATTGACGAACTCGAGAAATTCCTGTTGCATCTGAAAGCAGAAACTCGCCCGATTACAACGATGTGTTCTTTTCCCCTAGGCCATTGCAGTTATTGGTTTCGAGTATCAGACTTGCGAAAACTTTGATGGTTTCTCAACCATTCCTCAATTTCAAACTCGCATATCTCGCGAACGGATTGACGAACTCCAGAAATTCCTGTTGCATCTGAAAGCAGAAACTCGCCCGATTACAACGATGTGTTCTTTTCCCCTAGGCCATTGCAGTTATTGGTTTCGAGTATCAGACTTGCGAAAACTTTGATGGTTTCTCAACCATTCCTCAATTTCAAACTCGCATATCTCGCGAACGGATTGACGAACTCGAGAAATTCCTGTTGCATCTGAAAGCAGAAACTCGCCCGATTACAACGGTATTTGTATTTTTCCCCTAGGCCATTGCAGTTATTGCTTTCGAGTATCAGACTTGCGAAAACTTTGATGGTTTCTCAACCATTCCTTAACTTCAAACTCCCATATCTCGCGAACGGATTGACGAACTCGAGAAATTCCTGTTGCATCTGAAAGCAGAAACTCGCCCGATTACAACGGTTTGTGCATTTTTGCCCTAGGCCATAGTAGTTATTGGTTTCAAGTATCAGATTCCGAAAATTTTGATGGTTTCCCAACCATTCCTCAATTTCAAACTCGCATATCTCGCGAACGGATTGACGAACTCGAGAAATTCCTGTTGCATCTGAAAGCAGAAACTCGCCCGATTACAAAGGTGTGTGTACTTTTCCCCTAGGCCATTGCAGTTATTGGTTTCGAGTATCAGACTTGCGAAAACTTTGATGGTTTCTCAACCATTCCTCAATTTCAAACTCGCATATCTCGCGAACGGATTGACGAACTCGAGAAATTCCTGTTGCATCTGAAAGCAGAAACTCGCCCGATTACAACGGTATTTGTATTTTTCCCCTAGGCCATTGTAGTTATTGCTTTGGAGTATCAGACATGCAAAAACTTTGATGGTTTCTCAACCATTCCTTAACTTCAAACTCCCATATCTCGCGAATGGATTGACGAACTCGAGAAATTCCTGTTGCATCTGAAAGTAGAAACTAGCCCGATTACAGTGGTGTGTGTACTTTTCCCTTAGGCCATTCCAGTTATTGGTTTCGTGTATCAGACTTGCGAAATTTTTGATTGTTTCTCAACCATTCCTTAACTTCAAACTCCCATATCTCGCGAACGGATTGACGAACTCGAGAAATTCCTATTGTATTTGAAGGTAGAAACTCGCCCGATTACAATGGTGTGTGTACTTTTCCCCTAGGCCATTGCAGTTATTGGTCTCGAGTATCAGACTTGCGAAAACTTTGATGGTTTCTCAACCATTCCTCAATTTCAAACTCGCATATCTCGCGAACGGATTGACGAACTCGAGAAATTCCTGTTGCATCTGAGAGCAGAAACTCGCCCGATTACAACGGTATTTGTATTTTTCCCCTAGGCCATTGTAGTTATTGCTTTGGAGTATCAGACATGCGAAAACTTTGATGGTTTCTCAACCATTCCTTAACTTCAAACTCCCATATCTCGCGAACGGATTGACGAACTCGAGAAATTCCTGTTGCATCTGAAAGCAGAAACTCGCCCGATTACAACGGGATGTGCATTTTTGCCCTAGGCCGTAGTAGTTATTGATTTCGAGTATAAGACATGCGAAAATTTTGATGGTGTCTCAACCACTCCTTAAATTCAAACTCCCATATCTCGCGAACGGATTGACGAACTCGAGAAATTCCTGTTGCATCTGAAAGCAGAAACTCGCCCTATTACAACGGTATTTGTATTTTTCCCCTAGGCCATTGTAGTTATTGCTTTGGAGTATCAGACATGCGAAAACTTTGATGGTTTCTCAACCATTCCTTAACTTCAAACTTCCATATCTCGCGAACGGATTGACGAACTCGAGAAATTCCTATTGAATTTGAAGGTAGAAACTCGCCCGATTACAATGGTGTGTGTACTTTTCCCCTAGGCCATTGCAGTTATTGGTCTCGAGTATCAGACTTGCGAAAACTTTGATGGTTTCACAACCATTCCTTAACTTCAAACTCCCATATCTCGAGAACGGATTGACGAACTCGAGAAATTCCTATTGTATTTGAAGGTAGGAACTCGCCCGATTACAATGGTGTGTGTACTATTCCCCTAGGCCATTGCAGTTATTGGTCTCGAGTATCAGACTTGCGAAAACTTTGATGGTTTCTCAACCATTCCTTAACTTCAAACTCCCATATCTCGCGAACGGATTGACGAACTCGAGAAATTCCTGTTGCATCTGAAAGCAGAAACTCGCCCGATTACAACGGGATGTGCATTTTTGCCCTAGGCCATAGTAGTTATTGATTTCGAGTATAAGACATGCGAAAATTTTGATGGTGTCTCAACCACTCCTTAAATTCAAACTCCCATATCTCGCGAACGGATTGACGAACTCGAGGAATTCCTGTTGCATCTGAAAGCAGAAACTCGCCCGATTACAACGGTATTTGTATCTTTCCCCTAGGCCATTGCAGTTATTGGTTTCGAGTATCAGACTTGCGAAAATTTTGATGGTTTCTCAACCGTTCCTCAATTTCAAACTCGCATATCTCGCGAACGGATTGACGAACTCAAGAAATTCCTGTTGCATCTGAAAGCAGAAACTCGCCCGATTACAACGATGTGTTCTTTTCCCCTAGGCCATTGCAGTTATTGTTTTCGAGTATCAGACTTGCGAAAACTTTGATGGTTTCTCAAACATTCCTCAATTTCAAACTAGCATATCTCGCGAACGGATTGACGAACTCGAGAAATTCCTGTTGCATCTGAAAGCAGAAACTCGCCCGGTTACAACGATGTGTTCTTTTCCCCTAGGCCATTGCAGTTATTGGTTTCGAGTATCAGACTTGCGAAAACTTTGATGGTTTCTCAACCATTCCTCAATTTCAAACTCGCATATCTCGCGAACGGATTGACGAACTCGAGAAATTCCTGTTGCATCTGAAAGCAGAAACTCGCCCGATTACAACGGTATTTGTATTTTTCCCCTAGGCCATTGCAGTTATTGCTTTCGAGTATCAGACTTGCGAAAACTTTGATGGTTTCTCAACCATTCCTTAACTTCAAACTCCCATATCTCGCGAACGGATTGACGAACTCGAGAAATTCCTGTTGCATCTGAAAGCAGAAACTCGCCCGATTACAATGGTGTGTGTACTTTTCCCTTAGGCCATTCCAGTTATTGGTTTCGTGTTTCAGATTTGCGAAATTTTTGATTGTTTCTCAACCATTCCTTAACTTCAAACTCCCATATCTCGCGAACGCATTGACGAACTCGAGAAATTCCTATTGCATCTGAAGGCAGAAACTCGCCCGATTACAATGGTGTGTGTACTTTTCCCTTAGGCCATTGCAGTTATTGGTTTCGAGTATCAGACTTGCGAAAACTTTGATGGTATCTCAACCATTCCTTAACTTCAAACTCCCATATCTCGCGAACGGATTGACGAACTCGAGGAATTCCTGTTGCATCTGAAAGCAGAAACTCGCCCGATTACAACGGTATGTGTATTTTTGCCCTGGACCATAGTAGTTATTTGTTTCAAGTATCAGATTCCGAAAATTTTGATGGTTTCTCAACCATTCCTTAACTTCAAACTCCCATATCTCCCGAACGGATTGACGAACTCGAGAAATTCCTGTTGCATCTGAAAGCAGAAACTCGCCCGAATACAACGGTTTGTGCATTTTTGCCCTAGGCCATAGTAGTTATTGGTTTCGAGTATCAGATTCCGAAAATTTTGATGGTTTCTCAACCATTCCTCAATTTCAAACTCGCATATCTCGCGAACGGATTGACGAACTCGAGATATTCCTGTTGCATCTGAAAGTAGAAACTCGCCCGATTACAATGGTGTGTGTACTTTTCCCTTAGACCATTCCAGTTATTGGTTTCGTGTATCAGACTTGCGAAATTTTTGATTGTTTCTCAACCATTCCTTAACTTCAATCTCCCATATCGCGCGAACGGATGGACGAACTCGAGAAATTCCTATTGCATCTGAAGGCAGAAACTCGCCCGATTACAATGGTGTGTGTACTTTTCCCCTAGGCCATTGCAGTTATTGGTTTCGAGCATCAGACTTGCGAAAACTTTGATGGTTTCTCAACCATTCCTTAACTTCAAACTCCCATATCTCGCGAACGGATTGACGAACTCGAAAAATTCCTATTGCATCTGAAAGTAGAAACTTGCCCGATTACAATGGTGTTTGTACTTTTCCCCTAGGCCATTCCAGTTAATGGTTTCGAGTATCAGACTTGCGAAAATTTTGATGGTTTCTCAACCATTCCATAACTTCAAACTCCTGTGGCGGCACTACCCACGCTTGCCACCAGAGGGAAACTCACCACCAACCGTTTCCCGCAAGTTCCCGTACCTGCTGCGATCGCTATATATACGACCTCTTACCGATCTTCCAATGTCCCGGCGTATAAGGCAGGGCCTGCTAGGATGCCTTACTGACGAGTCCACTAACAGGCCCGGGATGAAACGCTTATCCCCACTCCTTTTCCTATTTCCGTTCTCTCCTACCTTAAACATCTTATTAGAGCCGCCAAACTCCCATATCACGCGAACGGATTGACGAGCTCGAGAAATTCCTGTTGCATCTGAAAGCAGAAACTCGCCCGATTACAACGGGATGTGCATTTTTGCCCTAGGCCATAGTAGTTATTGGTTTCGAGTATAAGACATGCGAAAATTTTGATGGTTTCTCAACCATTCCTTAACTTCAAACTCCTATATCTCGCGAACGGATTGACGAACTCGAGAAATTCCTGTTGCATCTGAAAGTAGAAACTCGCCCGATTACAATGGTGTGTGCACGTTTCCCTTAGGCCATTCCAGTTATTGGTTTCGTGTATCAGACTTGCGAAATTTTTGATTGTTTCTCAACCATTCCTTAACTTCAAACTCCCATATCCCGCGAACGGATTGACGAACTCGAGAAATTCCTATTGCATCTGAAGGCAGAAACTCGCCCGATTACAATGGTGTGTGTACTTTTCCCCTAGGCCATTGCAGTTATTGGTTTCGAGTATCAGACTTGCGAAAACTTTGATGGTTTCTCAACCATTCCTTAACTTCAAACTCCCATATCTGGCGAACGGATTGACGAACTCGAAAAATTCCTGTTGCATCTGAAAGTAGAAACTCGCCCGATTACAATGGTGTGTGTACTTTTCCCTTAGGCCATTCCAGTTATTGGTTTCGTGTATCAGACTTGCGAAATTTTGGATTGCTTCTCAACCATTCCTTAACTTCAAACTCCCATATCTCGCGAACGGATTGACGAACTCGAGATATTCCTATTGCATCTGAAGGCAGAAACTCGCCCGATTACAATGGTGTGTGTACTTTTCCCCTAGGCCATTGCAGTTATTGGTTTCGAGTATCAGACTTTCGAAAACTTTGATGGTTTCTCAACCATTCCTTAACTTCAAACTCCCATATCTCGCGAACGGATTGACGAACTCGAAAAATTCCTGTTGCATCTGAAAGTAGAAACTTGCCCGATTGCAATGGTGTGTGTACTTTTCCCCTAGGCCATTCCAGTTAATGGTTTCGAGTATCAGACTTGCGAAAATTTTGATGGTTTCTCAACCATTCCATAACTTCAAACTCCCATATCACGCGAGCGGATTGACGAACTCGAGAAATTCCTGTTGCATCTGAAAGTAGAAACTTGCCCGATTGCAATGGTGTGTGTACTTTTCCCCTAGGCCATTGCAGTTATTGGTTTCGAGTATCAGACTTGCGAAAACTTTGATGGTTTCTCAACCATTCCTCAATTTCAAACTCGCATATCTCGCGAACGGATTGACGAACTCGAGAAATTCCTCTTGCATCTGAAAGCAGAAACTCGCCCGATTACAACGGTATTTGTATTTTTCCCCTAGGCCATTGCAGTTATTGCTTTCGAGTATCAGACTTGCGAAAACTTTGATGGTTTCTCAACCATTCCTTAACTTCAAACTCCCATATCTCGCGAACGGATTGACGAACTCGAGAAATTCCTGTTGCATCTGAAAGCAGAAACTCGCCCGATTACAACGGTTTGTGCATTTTTGCCCTAGGCCATAGTAGTTATTGGTTTCAAGTATCAGATTCCGAAAATTTTGATGGTTTCCCAACCATTCCTCAATTTCAAACTCGCATATCTCGCGAACGGATTGACGAACTCGAGAAATTCCTGTTGCATCTGAAAGCAGAAACTCGCCCGATTACAAAGGTGTGTGTACTTTTCCCCTAGGCCATTGCAGTTATTGGTTTCGAGTATCAGACTTGCGAAAACTTTGATGGTTTCTCAACCATTCCTCAATTTCAAACTCGCATATCTCGCGAACGGATTGACGAACTCGAGAAATTCCTGTTGCATCTGAAAGCAGAAACTCGCCCGATTACAACGGTATTTGTATTTTTCCCCTAGGCCATTGTAGTTATTGCTTTGGAGTATCAGACATGCGAAAACTTTGATGGTTTCTCAACCATTCCTTAACTTCAAACTCCCATATCTCGCGAACGGATTGACGAACTCGAGAAATTCCTGTTGCATCTGAAAGTAGAAACTAGCCCGATTACAGCGGTGTGTGTACTTTTCCCTTAGGCCATTCCAGTTATTGGTTTCGTGTATCAGACTTGCGAAATTTTTGATTGTTTCTCAACCATTCCTTAACTTCAAACTCCCATATCTCGCGAACGGATTGACGAACTCGAGAAATTCCTATTGCATCTGAAGGCAGAAACTCGCCCGATTACAATGGTGTGTGTACTTTTCCCCTAGGCCATTGCAGTTATTGGTTTCGAGTATCAGACTTGCGAAAACTTTGATGGTTTCTCAACCATTCCTCAATTTCAAACTCGCATATCTCGCGAACGGATTGACGAACTCGAGAAATTCCTGTTGCATCTGAAAGCAGAAACTCGCCCGATTACAACGGTATTTGTATTTTTCCCCTAGGCCATTGTAGTTATTGCTTTGGAGTATCAGACATGCGAAAACTTTGATGGTTTCTCAACCATTCCTTAACTTCAAACTCCCATATCTCGCGAACGGATTGACGAACTCGAGAAATTCCTGTTGCATCTGAAAGTAGAAACTAGCCCGATTACAGTGGTGTGTGTACTTTTCCCTTAGGCCATTCCAGTTATTGGTTTCGTGTATCAGACTTGCGAAATTTTTGATTGTTTCTCAACCATTCCTTAACTTCAAACTCCCATATCTCGCGAACGGATTGACGAACTCGAGAAATTCCTATTGTATTTGAAGGTAGAAACTCGCCCGATTACAATGGTGTGTGTACTTTTCCCCTAGGCCATTGCAGTTATTGGTCTCGAGTATCAGACTTGCGAAAACTTTGATGGTTTCTCAACCATTCCTCAATTTCAAACTCGCATATCTCGCGAACGGATTGACGAACTCGAGAAATTCCTGTTGCATCTGAAAGCAGAAACTCGCCCGATTACAACGGTATTTGTATTTTTCCCCTAGGCCATTGTAGTTATAGCTTTGGAGTATCAGACATGCGAAAACTTTGATGGTTTCTCAACCATTCCTTAACTTCAAACTCCCATATCTCGCGAACGGATTGACGAACTCGAGAAATTCCTGTTGCATCTGAAAGCAGAAACTCGCCTTATTACAACGGTATTTGTATTTTTCCCCTAGGCCATTGTAGTTATTGCTTTGGAGTATCAGACATGCGAAAACTTTGATGGTTTCTCAACCATTCCTTAACTTCAAACTCCCATATCTCGCGAACGGATTGACGAACTCGAGAAATTCCTATTGTATTTGAAGGTAGAAACTCGCCCGATTACAATGGTGTGTGTACTTTTCCCCTAGGCCATTGCAGTTATTGGTCTCGAGTATCAGACTTGCGAAAACATTGATGGTTTCACAACCATTCCTTAACTTCAAACTCCCATATCTCGAGAACGGATTGACGAACTCGAGAAATTCCTATTGTATTTGAAGGTAGAAACTCGCCCGATTACAATGGTGTGTGTACTTTTCCCCTAGGCCATTGCAGTTATTGGTCTCGAGTATCAGACTTGCGAAAACTTTGATGGTTTCTCAACCATTCCTTAACTTCAAACTCCCATATCTCGCGAACGGATTGACGAACTCGAGAAATTCCTGTTGCATCTGAAAGCAGAAACTCGCCCGATTACAACGGGATGTGCATTTTTGCCCTAGGCCATAGTAGTTATTGATTTCGAGTATAAGACATGCGAAAATTTTGATGGTGTCTCAAACACTCCTTAAATTCAAACTCCCATATCTCGCGAACGGATTGACGAACTCGAGAAATTCCTGTTGCATCTGAAAGCAGAAACTCGCCCGAATACAACGGTTTGTGCATTTTTGCCCTAGGCCATAGTAGTTATTGATTTCGAGTATAAGACATGCGAAAATTTTAATGGTGTCTCAACCACTCCTTAATTTCAAACTCCCATATCTCGCGAACGGATTGACGAACTCGAGAAATTCCTGTTGCATCTGAAAGCAGAAACTCGCCCTATTACAACGGTATTTGTATTTTTCCCCTAGGCCATTGCAGTTATTGCTTTCGAGTATCAGACTTGCGAAAATTTTGATGGTTTCTCAACCGTTCCTCAATTTCAAACTCGCATATCTCGCGAACGGATTGACGAACTCGAGAAATTCCTGTTGCATCTGAAAGCAGAAACTCGCCCGATTACAACGATGTGTTCTTTTCCCCTAGGCCATTGCAGTTATTGGTTTCGAGTATCAGACTTGCGAAAACTTTGATGGTTTCTCAACCATTCCTCAATTTCAAACTCGCATATCTCGCGAACGGATTGACGAACTCGAGAAATTCCTGTTGCATCTGAAAGCAGAAACTCGCCCGATTACAACGATGTGTTCTTTTCCCCTAGGCCATTGCAGTTATTGGTTTCGAGTATCAGACTTGCGAAAACTTTGATGGTTTCTCAACCATTCCTCAATTTCAAACTCGCATATCTCGCGAACGGATTGACGAACTCGAGAAATTCCTGTTGCATCTGAAAGCAGAAACTCGCCCGATTACAACGGTATTTGTATTTTTCCCCTAGGCCATTGCAGTTATTGCTTTCGAGTATCAGACTTGCGAAAACTTTGATGGTTTCTCAACCATTCCTTAACTTCAAACTCCCATATCTCGCGAACGGATTGACGAACTCGAGAAATTCCTGTTGCATCTGAAAGCAGAAACTCGCCCGATTACAACGGTTTGTGCATTTTTGCCCTAGGCCATAGTAGTTATTGGTTTCAAGTATCAGATTCCGAAAATTTTGATGGTTTCCCAACCATTCCTCAATTTCAAACTCGCATATCTCGCGAACGGATTGACGAACTCGAGAAATTCCTGTTGCATCTGAAAGCAGAAACTCGCCCGATTACAACGGTGTGTGTACTTTTCCCCTAGGCCATTGCAGTTATTGGTTTCGAGTATCAGACTTGCGAAAACTTTGATGGTTTCTCAACCATTCCTCAATTTCAAACTCGCATATCTCGCGAACGGATTGACGAACTCGAGAAATTCCTGTTGCATCTGAAAGCAGAAACTCGCCCGATTACAACGGTATTTGTATTTTTCCCCTAGGCCATTGTAGTTATTGCTTTGGAGTATCAGACATGCAAAAACTTTGATGGTTTCTCAACCATTCCTTAACTTCAAACTCCCATATCTCGCGAATGGATTGACGAACTCGAGAAATTCCTGTTGCATCTGAAAGTAGAAACTCGCCCGATTACAATGGTGTGTGTACTTTTCCCCTAGGCCATTGCAGTTATTGGTCTCGAGTATCAGACTTGCGAAAACTTTGATGGTTTCTCAACCATTCCTCAATTTCAAACTCGCATATCTCGCGAACGGATTGACGAACTCGAGAAATTCCTGTTGCATCTGAGAGCAGAAACTCGCCCGATTACAACGGTATTTGTATTTTTCCCCTAGGCCATTGTAGTTATTGCTTTGGAGTATCAGACATGCGAAAACTTTGATGGTTTCTCAACCATTCCTTAACTTCAAACTCCCATATCTCGCGAACGGATTGACGAACTCGAGAAATTCCTGTTGCATCTGAAAGCAGAAACTCGCCCGATTACAACGGTACTTGTATTTTTCCCCTAGGCCATTGTAGTTATTGCTTTGGAGTATCAGACATGCGAAAACTTTGATGGTTTCTCAACCATTCCTTAACTTCAAACTCCCATACCTCGCGAACGGATTGACGAACTCGAGAAATTCCTGTTGCATCTGAAAGTAGAAACTAGCCCGATTACAGTGGTGTGTGTACTTTTCCCTTAGGCCATTCCAGTTATTGGTTTCGTGTATCAGACTTGCGAAATTTTTGATTGTTTCTCAACCATTCCTTAACTTCAAACTCCCATATCTCGCGAACGGATTGACGAACTCGAGAAATTCCTATTGTATTTGAAGGTAGAAACTCGCCCGATTACAATGGTGTGTGTACTTTTCCCCTAGGCCATTGCAGTTATTGGTCTCGAGTATCAGACTTGCGAAAACTTTGATGGTTTCTCAACCATTCCTCAATTTCAAACTCGCATATCTCGCGAACGGATTGACGAACTCGAGAAATTCCTGTTGCATCTGAAAGCAGAAACTCGCCCGATTACAACGGTATTTGTATTTTTCCCCTAGGCCATTGTAGTTATTGCTTTGGAGTATCAGACATGCGAAAACTTTGATGGTTTCTCAACCATTCCTTAACTTCAAACTCCCATATCTCGCGAACGGATTGACGAACTCGAGAAATTCCTGTTGCATCTGAAAGCAGAAACTCGCCCTATTACAACGGTATTTGTATTTTTCCCCTAGGCCATTGTAGTTATTGCTTTGGAGTATCAGACATGCGAAAACTTTGATGGTTTCTCAACCATTCCTTAACTTCAAACTCCCATATCTCGCGAACGGATTGACGAACTCGAGAAATTCCTATTGAATTTGAAGGTAGAAACTCGCCCGATTACAATGGTGTGTGTACTTTTCCCCTAGGCCATTGCAGTTATTGGTCTCGAGTATCAGACTTGCGAAAACTTTGATGGTTTCACAACCATTCCTTAACTTCAAACTCCCATATCTCGTGAACGGAATGACGAACTCGAGAAATTCCTGTTGCATCTGAAAGTGGAAACTCGCCCGATTACAACGGGATGTGCATTTTTGCCCTAGGCCATAGTAGTTATTGATTTCGAGTATAAGACATGCGAAAATTTTGATGGTGTCTCAACCACTCCTTAAATTCAAACTCCCATATCTCGCGAACGGATTGACGAACTCGAGAAATTCCTGTTGCATCTGAAAGCAGAAACTCGCCCGATTACAACGGTATTTGTATCTTTCCCCTAGGCCATTGCAGTTATTGGTTTCGAGTATCAGACTTGCGAAAATTTTGATGGTTTCTCAACCGTTCCTCAATTTCAAACTCGCATATCTCGCGAACGGATTGACGAACTCAAGAAATTCCTGTTGCATCTGAAAGCAGAAACTCGCCCGATTACAACGATGTGTTCTTTTCCCCTAGGCCATTGCAGTTATTGGTTTCGAGTATCAGACTTGCGAAAACTTTGATGGTTTCTCAAACATTCCTCAATTTCAAACTAGCATATCTCGCGAACGGATTGACGAACTCGAGAAATTCCTGTTGCATCTGAAAGCAGAAACTCGCCCGGTTACGACGATGTGTTCTTTTCCCCTAGGCCATTGCAGTTATTGGTTTCGAGTATCAGACTTGCGAAAACTTTGATGGTTTCTCAACCATTCCTCAATTTCAAACTCGCATATCTCGCGAACGGATTGACGAACTCGAGAAATTCCTGTTGCATCTGAAAGCAGAAACTCGCCCGATTACAACGGTATTTGTATTTTTCCCCTAGGCCATTGCAGTTATTGCTTTCGAGTATCAGACTTGCGAAAACTTTGATGGTTTCTCAACCATTCCTTAACTTCAAACTCCCATATCTCGCGAACGGATTGACGAACTCGAGAAATTCCTGTTGCATCTGAAAGCAGAAACTCGCCCGATTACAATGGTGTGTGTACTTTTCCCTTAGGCCATTGCAGTTATTGGTTTCGAGTATCAGATTCCGAAAATTTTGATGGTTTCTCAACCATTCCTTAACTTCAAACTCCCATATCTCCCGAACGGATTGACGAACTCGAGAAATTCCTGTTGCATCTGAAAGCAGAAACTCGCCCGAATACAACGGTTTGTGCATTTTTGCCCTAGGCCATAGTAGTTATTGGTTTCGAGTATCAGATTCCGAAAATTTTGATGGTTTCTCAACCATTCCTCAATTTCAAACTCGCATATCTCGCGAACGGATTGACGAACTCGAGATATTCCTGTTGCATCTGAAAGTAGAAACTCGCCCGATTACAATGGTGTGTGTACTTTTCCCTTAGACCATTCCAGTTATTGGTTTCGTGTATCAGACTTGCGAAATTTTTGATTGTTTCTCAACCATTCCTTAACTTCAATCTCCCATATCTCGCGAACGGATGGACGAACTCGAGAAATTCCTATTGCATCTGAAGGCAGAAACTCGCCCGATTACAATGGTGTGTGTGCTTTTCCCCTAGGCCATTGCAGTTATTGGTTTCGAGCATCAGACTTGCGAAAACTTTGATGGTTTCTCAACCATTCCTTAACTTCAAACTCCCATATCTCGCGAACGGATTGACGAACTCGAAAAATTCCTGTTGCATCTGAAAGTAGAAACTTGCCCGATTACAATGGTGTTTGTACTTTTCCCCTAGGCCATTCCAGTTAATGGTTTCGAGTATCAGACTTGCGAAAATTTTGATGGTTTCTCAACCATTCCATAACTTCAAACTCCTGTGGCGGCACTACCCACGCTTGCCACCAGAGGGAAACTCACCACCAACCGTTTCCCGCAAGTTCCCGTACCTGCTGCGATCGCTATATATACGACCTCTTACCGATCTTCCAATGTCCCGGCGTATAAGGCAGGGCCTGCAAGGATGCCTTACTGACGAGTCCACTAACAGGACCGGGATGAAACGCTTATCCCCACTCCTTTTCCTATTTCCGTTCTCTCCTACCTTAAACATCTTATTAGAGCCGCCAAACTCCCATATCACGCGAACGGATTGACGAGCTCGAGAAATTCCTGTTGCATCTGAAAGCAGAAACTCGCCCGATTACAACGGGATGTGCATTTTTGCCCTAGGCCATAGTAGTTATTGGTTTCGAGTATAAGACATGCGAAAATTTTGATGGTTTCTCAACCATTCCTTAACTTCAAACTCCCATATCTCGCGAACGGATTGACGTATTTGAGAAATTCCTGTTGCATCTGAAAGCAGAAACTCGCCCGATTACAACGGTATTTGTATTTTTCCGCTAGGCCATTGTAGTTATTGCTTTCGAGTATCAGACATGCGAAAACTTTGATGGTTTCTCAACCATTCCTTAACCTCAAACTCCCATATCTCGCGAACGGATTGACGAACTCGAGAAATTCCTGTTGCATCTGAAAGTAGAAACTCGCCCGATTACAATGGTGTGTGTACTTTTCCCTTAGACCATTCCAGTTATTGGTTTCGTGTATCAGACTTGCGAAATTTTTGATTGTTTCTCAACCATTCCTTAACTTCAATCTCCCATATCTCGCGAACGGATTGACGAACTCGAGAAATTCCTATTGGATCTGAAAGTAGAAACTTGCCCGATTACAATGGTGTTTGTACTTTTCCCCTAGGCCATTCCAGTTAATGGTTTCGAGTATCAGACTTGCGAAAATTTTGATGGTTTCTCAACCATTCCATAACTTCAAACTCCTGTGGCGGCACTACCCACGCTTGCCACCAGAGGGAAACTCACCACCAACCGTTTCCCGCAAGTTCCCGTACCTGCTGCGATCGCTATATATACGACCTCTTACCGATCTTCCAATGTCCCGGCGTATAAGGCAGGGCCTGCTAGGATGCCTTACTGACGAGTCCACTAGCAGGCCCGGGATGAAACGCTTATCCCCACTCCTTTTCCTATTTCCGTTCTCTCCTACCTTAAATATCTTATTAGAGCCGCCAAACTCCCATATCACGCGAACGGATTGACGAACTCGAGAAATTCCTCTTGCATCTGAAAGCAGAAACTCGCCCGAATACAACGGTTTGTGCATTTTTGCCCTAGGCCATAGTAGTTATTGGTTTCGAGTATCAGATTCCGAAAATTTTGATGGTTTCTCAACCATTCCTCAATTTCAAACTCGCATATCTCGCGAACGGATTGACGAACTCGAGATATTCCTGTTGCATCTGAAAGTAGAAACTCGCCCGATTACAATGGTGTGTGTACTTTTCCCTTAGACCATTCCAGTTATTGGTTTCGTGTATCAGACTTGCGAAATTTTTGATAGTTTCTCAACCATTCCTTAACTTCAATCTCCCATATCTCGCGAACGGATTGACGAACTCGAGAAATTCCTATTGCATCTGAAAGTAGAAACTTGCCCGATTACAATGGTGTTTGTACTTTTCCCCTAGGCCATTCCAGTTAATGGTTTCGAGTATCAGACTTGCGAAAATTTTGATGGTTTCTCAACCATTCCATAACTTAAAACTCCTGTGGCGGCACTACCCACGCTTGCCACCAGAGGGAAACTCACCACCAACCGTTTCCCGCAAGTTCCCGTACCTGCTGCGATCACTATATATACGACCTCTTACCGATCTTTCAATGTCCCGGCGTATAAGGCAGGGCCTGCTAGGATGCCTTACTGACGAGTCCACTAGCAGGCCCGGGATGAAACGCTTATCCCCACTCCTTTTCCTATTTCCGTCCTCTCCTACCTTAAACATCTTATTAGAGCCGCCAAACTCCCATATCACGCGAACGGATTGACGAACTCGAGAAATTCCTGTTGCATCTGAAAGTAGAAACTCCCCCGATTGGAATGGTGTGTGTACTTTTCCCCTAGGCCATTCCAGTTATTGGTTTCGAGTATCAGACTTGCGAAAATTTTGATGGTTTCTCAACCATTCCATAACTTCAAACTCCCATATCACGCGAACGGATTGACGAACTCGAGGAATTCCTGTTGCATCTGAAAGCAGAAACTCGCCCGATTACAACGGTTTGTGCATTTTTGCCCTAGGCCATAGTAGTTATTGGTTTCGAGTATAAGACATGCGAAAACATTGATGGTTTCTCAACCATTCCTTAACTTCAAACTCCCATATCTCGCGAACGGATTGACGAACTCGAGAAATTCCTGTTGCATCTGAAAGTAGAAACTCCCCCGATTGGAATGGTGTGTGTACTTTTCCCCTAGGCCATTCCAGTTATTGGTTTCGAGTATCAGACTTGCGGAAATTTTGATGGTTTCTCAACCATTCCATAACTTCAAACTCCCATATATGCGAACGGATTGACGAACTCGAGAAATTCCTGTTGCATCTGAAAGCAGAAACTCGCCCGATTACAACGGGATGTGCATTTTTGCCCTAGGACATAGTAGTTATTGGTTTCGAGTATAAGACATGCGAAAATTTTGATGGTTTCTCAACCATTCCTTAACTTCAAACTCCCATATCTCGCGAACGGACAGACGAATTTGAGAAATTCCTGTTGCATCTGAAAGCAGAAACTCGCCCGATTACAACGGTATTTGTATTTTTCCGCTAGGCCATTGTAGTTATTGCTTTCGAGTATCAGACATGCGAAAACTTTGATGGTTTCTCAACCATTCCTTAACTTCAAACTCCCATATCTCGCGAACGGATTGACGAGCTCGATCAATTCCTGTTGCATCTGAAAGTATAAACTCGCCCGATTACAAAGGTATGTGTATTTTTCCCCTAGGTCATTCCAGTTATTCGATTCTAGCATCAGAATTGCGAAAACTTTGATGATTTCTCAACCATTCCTTAACTTCAAACTATCATATCTCGCGAACGGATTGACGAACTCGAGAAATTCCTGTTACATCTGAAACCAGAAACTCGTCCGATTACAATGGTGTGTGTACTTTCCCCTAGGCCATTGCAGTTATTGGTTTCGAGTATCAGACTTGCGAAAACTTTGATGGTTTCTCAACCATTCCTTAACTTCAAACTCCCATATCTGGCGAACGGATTGACGAACTCGAAAAATTCCTGTTGCATCTGAAAGTAGAAACTCGCCCGATTACAATGGTGTGTGTACTTTTCCCTTAGGCCATTCCAGTTATTGGTTTCGTGTATCAGACTTGCGAAATTTTTGATTGCTTCTCAACCATTCCTTAACTTCAAACTCCCATATCTCGCGAACGGATTGACGAACTCGAGATATTCCTATTGCATCTGAAGGCAGAAACTCGCCCGTTTACAATGGTGTGTGTACTTTTCCCCTAGGCCATTGCAGTTATTGGTTTCAAGTATCAGACTTGCGAAAACTTTGATGGTTTCTCAACCATTCCTTAACTTCAAACTCCCATATCTCGCGAACGGATTGACGAACTCGAAAAATTCCTGTTGCATCTGAAAGTAGAAACTTGCCCGATTGCAATGGTGTGTGTACTTTTCCCCTAGGCCATTCCAGTTAATGGTTTCGAGTATCAGACTTGCGAAAATTTTGATGGTTTCTCAAACATTCCATAACTTCAAACTCCCATATCACGCGAACGGATTGACGAACTCGAGAAATTCCTGTTGCACCTGAAAGTAGAAACTTGCCCGATTACAATGGTGTGTGTACTTTTCCCTTAGGCCATTCCAGTTATTGGTTTCGAGTATCAGACTTGCGAAAATTTTGATGGTTTCTCATCCATTCCTTAACTTCAAACTCCCATATCTCGCGAAAGGATTGACGAACTCGAGAAATTCCTGTTGCATCTGAAAGCAGAAACTCGCCCGATTACAACGGTTTGTCCATTTTTGCCCTAGGCCATAGTAGTTATTGGTTTCGAGTAACAGACTTGCGTAAATTTTGATGGTTTCTCAACCATTCCTTAACTTCAAACTCCCATATCTCGCGAACGGATTGACGAACTCGAGAAATTCCTGTTGCGTCTGAAAGTAGAAACTCGCCCGATTACAATGGTGTGTGTACTTTTCCCTTAGGCCATTCCAGTTATTGGTCTCGAGTATCAGACTTGCGAAAACTTTGATGGTTTCTCAACCATTCCTTAACTTCAAACTCCCATATCTCGCGAACGGATTGACGAACTCGAGAAATTCCTGTTGCATCTGAAAGCAGAAACTCGCCCGATTACAACGGTTTGTCCATTTTTGCCCTAGGCCATAGTAGTTATTGGTTTCGAATAACAGACTTGCGTAAATTTTGATGGTTTCTCAACCATTCCTTAACTTCAAACTCCCATATCTCGCGAACGGATTGACGAACTCGAGAAATTCCTGTTGCATCTGAAAGTAGAAACTCGCCCGATTACAATGGTGTGTGTACCTTTCGCTTAGGCCATTCCAGTTATTGGTCTCGAGTATCAGACTTGCGAAAACTTTGATGGTTTCTCAACCATTCCTTAACTTCAAACTCCCATATCTCGCGAACGGATTGACGAACTCGAGAAATTCCTGTTTCATCTGAAAGTAGAAACTCGCCCGATTACAATGGTGTGTGTACTTTTCCCTTAGGCCATTCCAGTCATTTGTTTCGTGTATCAGACTTGCCAAATTTTTGATTGTTTCTCAACCATTCCTTAACTTCAAACTCCCGTATCTCGCGAACGGATTGACGAACTCGAGAAATTCCTATTGCATCTGAAGGTAGAAACTCGCCCGATTACAATGGTGTGTGTACTTTTCCCCTAGGCCATTGCAGTTATTGGTCTCGAGTATCAGACTTGCGAAAACTTTGATGGTTTCTCAACCATTCCTTAACTTCAAACTCCCATATCTCGCGAACGGATTGACGAACTCGAAAAATTCCTGTTGCATCTGAAAGTAGAAACTCGCCCGATTACAATGGTGTGTGTACTTTTCCCTTAGGCCATTCCAGTTATTGGTTTCGAGTATCAGACTTGCGAAAATTTTGATGGTTTCTCAACCATTCCTTAACTTCAAACTCCCATATCTCGCGAAAGGATTGACGAACTCGAGAAATTCATGTTGCATCTCAAAGCAGAAACTCGCCCGATTACAACGATATGTGTATTTTTGCCCTGGACCATAGTAGTTATTGGTTTCGAGTATCAGATTCCGAAAATTTTGATGGTTTCTCAACCATTCCTTAACTTCAATCTCCCATATCTCGCGAACGGATTGACGAACTCGAGAAATTCCTGTTGCATCTGAAAGCAGAAACTCGCCCGATTACAACGGTTTGTGCATTTTTGCCCTTGGCCATAGTAGTTATTGGTCTCGAGTATCAGACTTGCGAAAACTTTGATGGTTTCTCAACCATTCCTTAACTTCAAACTCCCATATCTCGCGAACGGATTGACGAACTCGAGAAATTCCTGTTGCATCTGAAAGTAGAAACTCGCCCGATTACAATGGTGTGTGTACTTTTCCCTTAGGCCATTCCAGTTATTGGTTTCGTGTATCAGACTTGCGAAATTTTTGATTGCTTCTCAACCATTCCTTAACTTCAAACTCCCATATCTCGCGAACGGATTGACGAACTCGAGATATTCCTATTGCATCTGAAGGCAGAAACTCGCCCGATTACAATGGTGTGTGTACTTTTCCCCTAGGCCATTGCAGTTATTGGTTTCGAGTATCAGACTTGCGAAAACTTTGATGGTTTCTCAACCATTCCTTAACTTCAAACTCCCATATCTCGCGAACGGATTGACGAACTCGAAAAATTCCTGTTGCATCTGAAAGTAGAAACTTGCCCGATTGCAATGGTGTGTGTACTTTTCCCCTAGGCCATTCCAGTTAATGGTTTCGAGTATCAGACTTGCGAAAATTTTGATGGTTTCTCAACCATTCCATAACTTCAAACTCCCATATCACGCGAACGGATTGACGAACTCGAGAAATTCCTGTTGCACCTGAAAGTAGAAACTTGCCCGATTACAATGGTGTGTGTACTTTTCCCTTAGGCCATTCCAGTTATTGGTTTCGAGTATCAGACTTGCGAAAATTTTGATGGTTTCTGAACCATTCCTTAACTTCAAACACCCATATCTCGCGAAAGGATTGACGAACTCGAGAAATTCCTGTTGCATCTGAAAGCAGAAACTCGCCCGATTACAACGGTATGTGTATTTTTGCCCTGGACCATAGTAGTTATTGGTTTCGAGTATCAGATTCCGAAAATTTTGATGGTTTCTCAACCATGTCTTAACTTCAAACTCCCATATCTCGCGAACGGATTGACGAACTCGAGAAATTCCTGTTGCATCTGAAAGCAGATACTCGCCCGATTACAACGGTTTGTGCATTTTTGCCCTAGGCCATAGTAGTTATTGGTTTCGAGTATCAGACTTGCGTAAATTTTGATGTTTTCTCAACCATTCCTTAACTTCAAACTCCCATATCTCGCGAACGGATTGACGAACTCGAAAAATTCCTGTTGCATCTGAAAGTAGAAACTTGCCCGATTGCAATGGTGTGTGTACTTTTCCCCTAGGCCATTCCAGTTAATGGTTTAGAGTATCAGACTTGCGAAAATTTTGATGGTTTCTCAACCATTCCATAACTTCAAACTCCCATATCACGCGAACGGATTGACGAACTCGAGAAATTCCTGTTGCACCTGAAAGTAGAAACTTGCCCGATTACAATGGTGTGTGTACTATTCCCTTAGGCCATTCCAGTTATTGGTTTCGTGTATCAGACTTGCCAAATTTTTGATTATTTCTCAACCATTCCTTAACTTCAAACTCCCGTATCTCGCGAACGGATTGACGAACTCGAGAAATTCCTATTGCATCTGAAAGTAGAAACTCGCCCGATTACAATGGTGTGTGTACTTTTCCCTTAGGCCATTCCAGTTATTGGTTTCGTGTATCAGACTTGCGAAATTTTTGATTGTTTCTCAACCATTCCTTAACTTCAAACTCCCATATCTCGCGAACGGATTGACGAACTCGAGAAATTCCTATTGCATCTGAAGGCAGAAACTGGCCCGATTACAATGGTGTGTGTACTTTTCCCGTAGACCATTGCAGTTATTGGTTACGAGTATCAGACTTGCGAAAATTTTAATGGACACTCAACCATTCCTTAAATTCAAACTCCCATATCCCGCGAACCGGCTGAAGAACTCGAGAAATTCCTGTTGCATCTGAAAGTCGAAACTCGCCCGATTACAATGGTATGAGTATTTTTGCTCTAGACCATAGTAGTTATTGGTTTCGAGTATCAGACTTGCGAAAACTTTGATGGTTTCTCAACCATTCCTTAACTTCAAACTCCCATATCTCGCGAACGGATTGACGAACTCTAAAAATTCCTGTTGCATCTGAAAGTAGAAACTCGCCCGATTACAATGGTGTGTGTACTTTTCCCTTAGGCCATTCCAGTTATTGGTTTCGTGTATCAGACTTGCGAAATTTTTGATTGCTTCTCAACCATTCCTTAACTTCAAACTCCCATATCTCGCGAACGGATTGAGGAACTCGAGATATTCCTATTGCATCTGAAGGCAGAAACTCGCCCGATTACAATGGTGTGTGTACTTTTCCCCTAGGCCATTGCAGTTATTGGTTTCGAGTATCAGACTTGCGAAAACTTTGATGGTTTCTCAACCATTCCTTAACTTCAAACTCCCATATCTCGCGAACGGATTGACGAACTCGAAAAATTCCTGTTGCATCTGAAAGTAGAAACTCTCCCGATTGCAATGGTGTGTGTACTTTTCCCCTAGGCCATTCCAGTTAATGGTTTCGAGTATCAGACTTGCGAAAATTTTGATGGTTTCTCAACCATTCCATAACTTCAAACTCCCATATCACGCGAACGGATTGACGAACTCGAGAAATTCCTGTTGCACCTGAAAGTAGAAACTTGCCCGATTACAATGGTGTGTGTACTTTTCCCTTAGGCAATTCCAGTTATTGGTTTCGAGTATCAGACTTGCGAAAATTTTGATGGTTTCTCAACCATTCCTTAACTTCAAACTCACATATCTCGCGAAAGGATTGACGAACTCGAGAAATTCCTGTTGCATCTGAAAGCAGAAACTCGCCCGATTACAACGGTATGTGTATTTTTGCGCTGGACCATAGTAGTTATTGGTTTCGAGTATCAGATTCCGAAAATTTTGATGGTTTCTCAACCATTCCTTAACTTCAAACTCCCATATCTCGCGAACGGATTGACGAACTCGAGAAATTCCTGTTGCATCTGAAAGCAGAAACTCGCCCGATTACAACGGTTTGTGCATTTTTGCCCTGCACCATAGTAGTTATTGGTTTCGAGTATCAGACTTGCGAAAACTTTTATGGTTTCTCAACCATTCCTTAACTTCAAACTCCCATATCTCGCGAACGGATTGACGAACTCGAAAAATTCCTGTTGCATCTGAAAGTAGAAACTTGCCCGATTGCAATGGTGTGTGTACTTTTCCCCTAGGCCATTCCAGTTAATGGTTTCGAGTATCAGACTTGCGAAAATTTTGATGGTTTCTCAACCATTCCATAACTTCAAACTCCCATATCACGCGAACGGATTGACGAACTCGAGATATTCCTGTTGCACCTGAAAGTAGAAACTTGCCCGATTACAATGGTGTGTGTACTTTAACCTTAGGCCATTCCAGTTATTGGTCTCGAGTATCAGACTTGCGAAAACTTTGATGGTTTCTCAACCATTCCTTAACTTCAAACTCCCATATCTCGCGAACGGATTGACAAACTCGAGAAATTCCTGTTGCATCTGAAAGTAGAAACTCGCCCGATTACAATGGTGTGTGTACTTTTCCCTTAGGCCATTCCAGTTATTGGTTTCGTGTATCAGACTTGCGAAATTTTTGATTGTTTCTCAACCATTCCTTAACTTCAAACTCCCATATCCCGCGAACGGATTGACGAACTCGAGAAATTCCTATTGCATCTGAAGGCAGAAACTGGCCCGATTACAATGGTGTGTGTACTTTTCCCTTAGGCCATTCCAGTTATTGGTTACGAGTATCAGACTTGCGAAAATTTTAATGGACTCTCAAGCATTCCTTAACATCAAACTCCCATATCTCGCGAACGGATCGACGAACTCGAGAAATTCCTGTTGCATCTGAAAGTAGAAACTCCCCCGATTAGAATGGTGTGTGTACTTTTCCCCTAGGCCATTCCAGTTATTGGTTTCGAGTATCAGACTTGCGAAAATTTTGATGGTTTCTCAACCATTCCATAACTTCAAACTCCCATATATGCGAACGGATTGACGAACTCGAGAAATTCCTGTTGCATCTGAAAGTAGAAACTCGCCCGATTACAATGGTGTGTGTACTTTTCCCCTAGGCCATTCCAGTTATTGGTTTCGAGTATCAGACTTGCGAAAATTTTGATGGTTTCTCAACCATTCCATAAATTCAAACTCCCATATCTCGCGAACGGATTGACGAACGCGAGAAATTCTTGTTGCATCTGAAAGCAGAAACTCGCCCGATTACAACGGTATTTGTATTTTTCCCCTAGGCCATTGTAGTTATTGCTTTCGAGTATCAGACGTGCGAAAATTTTGATGGTTTCTCAACCATTCCTCAATTCCAAACTCGCATATCTCGCGAACGGATTGACGAACTCGAGAAATTCCTGTTGCATCTGAAGACAGAAACTCTCCCGATTACAAAGGTATGTGTATTTTTGCCCTAGGCCATTCCAGTTATAGGTTTCGAGTGTAAGACCAGCGAAAATTTTGATGGTTTCTCAACCATTCCTCAATTCCAAACTCGCATATCTCGCGAACGGATTGACGAACTCGAGAAATTCCTGTTGCATCTGAAAGTAGAAACTAGCCCGATTGCAACGGTATGTGTTCTTTTCCCCTAGGCCATTGTAGTTATTGGTTTCGAGTACCAGACTTGCGAAAATTTTGATGGTTTCGCAACCATTCCTTAACTTCAAACACCCATATCTCGCGAACGGAGTGACGAACACGAAAAATTCCTGTTGCATCTGAAAGCAGATACTCGCCCGCTTACAACGGTCTGTGTATTTTTCCCCTAGGCCATTGTAGTTATTGGTTTCGAGTATCAGACTTGCGAAAATTTTGAAGGTTTCTCAACCATTCCTTAACTTCAAACTCCCATATCTCGCGAACGGATTGACGAACTCGAAAAATTCCTGTTGCATCTGAAAGCAGATACTCGCCCGCTTACAACGGTCTGTGTATTTTTCCCCTAGGCCATTGTAGTTATTGGTTTCGAGTATCAGACTTGCGAAAATTTTGAAGGTTTCTCAATCATTCCTTAACTTCCAACTCCCATATCTCGCGAACGGATAGACGAACTCTAGAAATTCCTGTTGCATCTGAAAGTAGAAACTCGCCCGATTACAATGGTGTGTGTACTTTTCCCCTGGGCCATTCCAGTCATTGGTTTCGAGTATCAGACTTGCGAAAATTTTGATGTTTTCTCAACCATTCCGTAACTTCAAACTCCCATATCTCGCGAACGGATAGACAAACTCGAGAAATTCCTGTTGCGTCTGAAAGTAGAAACTCGCCCGATTACAATGGTGTGTGTACTTTTCCCCTAGGCCATTCCAGTTATTGATTTCGAGTATCAGACTGGCGAAAATTTTGATGGTTTCTCAACCATTCCATAAATTCAAACTCCCATATCTCGCGAACGGATAGACAAACTCGAGAAATTCCTGTTGCATCTGAAAGTAGAAACTCGCCCGATTACGATGGTGTGTGTGCTTTTCCCCTAGGCCATTCCAGTTATAGGTTTCGAGTATCAGACCAGCAAAAATTTTGATGGTTTCTCAACCATACCTTAACTTCAAACTCCCATATCTCGCGAGCGGATTAATGAATCCGAAAAATTCCTGTTGCATCTGAAAGTAGAAACTCGCCCGATTGCAACGGTATGTGTTCTTTTCCCCTACGGCATTACAGTTATTCGTTTCTAGCATCAGAATTGCGAAAATTTTGTTGGTTTCTCAACCGTCTCTTAACTCCAAACTCCCATATCTCGCGAACGGATCGACGAACTCGAGAAATTCCTGTTGCATCTGAAAGCAGAAACTCGCCCGATTACAACGGTATTTGTATTTTTCCCCTAGGCCATTGCAGTTATTGGTTTCGGGTATCAGATTTGCGAAAGTTTTGATGGTTTTTCAATCATTCCTTAACTTCTAACTCCCATATCTCGCGAACGGATAGACAAACTCGAGAAATTCCTGTTGCGTCTGAAAGAAGAAACTCGCCCGATTACAATGGTGTGAGAACTTTTCCCCTGGGCCATTCCAGTTATTGGTTTCGAGTATCAGACTTGCGAACATTTTGATGGTTTCTCAACCATTGCTTAACTTCAAACACCCATATCTCGCGAACGGATTGACGAATCCGAAAAATGTCTGTTGCATCTGAAAGTAGAAACTCTCCCGATTACAATGGTATGTGTTCTTTTCCCCTAGCCCATTCCAGTTATTCGTTTCTAGCATCAGAATTGCGAAAATTTTGATATTTTCTCAACCGTCTCTTAACTCCAAACTCCCATATCTCGCGTACGGATTGACGAACTCGAGAAATTCCTGTTGCATCTGAAAGTAGAAACTGTCCCGATTACAATGGTGTGTGTATGTGTATTTTTTACCTAGGCCATTGTAGTTATTGGTTTCGAGTATCAGACTTGCGAAAATTTTGATGGTTTCTCAACCATTCCTTAACTTCTAACTCCCACATCTCGCGAACGGATTGACGAACTCCAGAATTTCCTGTTGCATCTGAAAGTAGAAACTCGCCCGATTACGATGGTGTGTGTGCTTTTCCCCTAGGCCATTCCAGTTATAGGTTTCGAGTATCAGACCAGCAAAAATTTTGATGGTTTCTCAACCATACCTTAACTTCAAACTCCCATATCTCGCGACCGGATTAATGAATCCGAAAAATTCCTGTTGCATCTGAAAGTAGAAACTCGCCCGATTGCAACGGTATGTGTTCTTTTCCCCTACGGCATTACAGTTATTCGTTTCTAGCATCAGAATTGCGAAAATTTTGTTGGTTTCTCAACCGTCTCTTAACTCCAAACTCCCATATCTCGCGAACGGATCGACGAACTCTAGAAATTCCTGTTGCATCTGAAAGTAGCAACTCGCCCGATTACAATGGTGTGTGTACTTTTCCCCTGGGCCATTCCAGTCATTGGTTTCGAGTATCAGACTTGCGAAAATTTTGATGTTTTCTCAACCATTCCGTAAATTCCAACTCCCATATCTCGCGAACGGATTGACGAACTCGAGAAATTCCTGTTGCATCTGAAAGCAGAAACTCGCCCGATCACAACGGTATGTGTATTTTTGCCCTAGGCAATAGTAGTTATTGGTTTCGAGTATCAAACTTGCGAAAATTTTGATGGTTTCTCAACCATTCCTTAATTTCAAACTCCCATATCCCGCGAACGGATTGACGAACTGGAGAAATTCCTGTTGAATCTGATAGTAGAAACTCGCCAGATTACAATGGTGTGTGTACTTTTCCCCTAGGCCATTCCTGTTATTGGTTTCGACTATCAGAATTGCGAAAATTTTGATGGTTTCTCAACCATCTCTTAACTCCAAACTCCGATATTTCGCGAAAGGATTGACGAATCCGAAAAATTTCTGTTCCATCTGAAAGTAGAAACTCTCCCGATTACAAAGGTATGTGTTCTTTTCCCCTAGGCCATTCCAGTTATTCGTTTCTAGCATCAGAATTGCGAAAATTTTGATGGTTTCTCAACCGTCTCTTATCTCCAAACTCCCATATCTCGGGAACGGATTGACGAACAAGAGAAATTCCTGCTGCATCTGAAAGCAGAAAGTCGCCCGCTTACAACGGTATGTGTATTTTTCACCTAGGCCATTGTAGTTACTGGTTTCGAGTATCAGACTTGCGAAAATTTTGATGGTTTCTCAACCATTCCTTAACTTCAATCTCCCATATCTCGCGAACGGATTGACGTACTCGAGAAATTCCTGTTGCATCCGAAAATAGAAACTCGCCCGATTACGATGGTGTGTGTGCTTTTCCCCTAAGCCATTCCAGTTATAGGTTTCGAGTATCAGACCAGCGAAAATTTTGACGGTTTCTCAACCATTACTTAACTTCGAACTCCCATATCTCGCGAGCGGATTGATGGATCCGAAAAATTCCTGTTGCATCTCTAAGTAGAAACTCGCCCGATTGCAACGGTACGTGTTCTTATCCCCTAGACCATTACAGTTATTCGTTTCTAGCATCGGAATTGCGAAAATTTTGATGGTTTCACAACCGACTCTTAACTCCAAACTCCCGTATCTCGCGAACGGATTGACGAACTCGAGAAATTCCTGTTGCATGTGAAAGTAGAAACTCGCCCGATAGCAACGGTATGTGTTCTTTTCCCCTAGGCAATTCCAGTTATTCGTTTCTAGCATCAGAATTGCGAAAATATTGTTGGTTTCTCAACCGTCTCTTAACGCCAAACTCCCATTTCTCGCGAACGGATTGACGAACTCGAGAAATTCCTGTTGCATCAGAAAGTAGAAACTCGCCCGATTACAACGGTATGTGTATTTTTCCCCTGGGTATTTGTAGTTATTGGTTTCGAGTATCAGACTTGCGAAGATTTTGGTGCTTTCTCGACCATTCCTTAACTTCAAACTCCCACATCTCGCGAACGGATTGACGATCTGATGTAATTCCTGTTGCATCTGAGAGTAGTAACTCGCCCGATTACAACCGTGTGTGTGCTTTTCCCCTAGTCCATTCCAGTTATTCGTTTCTAGCATCAGAATTGCGAAAATTATGATGGTCTCTCAACCGTCTCTTAACTCCAAACTCCCATATCTCGCGAACGGATTGACGAACTCGAGAAATTCCTGTTGCATCTGAAAGCAGAAACTCGCCCGATTACAATGGTATGTGTATTTTTGCCCTAGGTCATAGTAGTTATTGGTTTCGAGTATCAGACATGCGAAAACTTTGATGGTTTCTCAACCATTCCTTAACTTCACACTCCCATATCTCTCGAACGGATTGACGAAATCGAGAAATTCCTGCTGCATCTGAAAGCAGAAAGTCGCCCGATTACAACGGTATGTGTATTTTTCACATAGGCCATTATAGTTATTGGTTTCGAGTATCAGACTTGCGAGAGTTTTCATGGTTTCTCAACCATTCCTTAACTTCAAACTCCGACATCTCGCGAACGGATTGACTAACTGGAGAAATTCCAGTTGCATCTGAAAGTAGAAACACGCCCGATTACAATGGTGTGTGTTCTTTTCCCCTAGGCCATTCCAGTTATTGGTTTCGAGTATCAGAATTGCGAAAATGTTGATGGTTTCTCAACCATTCCTTAATTTCAAACTCCCATACCCCGCCTACGGATTGACGGACTCGAGAAATTCCTGTTGCATCTGAAAGCAGAAACTCGCACGATTACAACGCTATGTGTATAAATGCCCTACGAAATAGTAGTTATTGGTTTCGAGTATCAGACTTGCGAAAATTTTGATGGCTTCTCAACCATTCCTTAACTTCAAACTCCCAAATCTCGCGAACGGATTGGCGAACTCGAGAAATTCCTGTTGCATCTGGAAGCAGAACCTCGCCCGATTACACTGGTATGTGTATTTTTGCCCTAGGCCATAGTAGTTATTGGTTTCGAGTGTCGGACTTGCGAAAATTTTGATGGTTCCTCAACCATTCCTTAACTTCAAATTCCCATATCTCGCGAACGGATTGACGAACTCGAGATATTCCTATTGCGTCTGAAAGTAGAAGCTCGCCCGATTACAATGGTGTGTGTACTTTTACCCTAGGCCATTCCAGTTATTGGTTTCGTGTATCAGACTTGCGAGAGTTTTCATGGTTTCTCAACCATTCCTTAACTTCAAACTCCGACATCTCGCGAACGGATTGACTAACTGGAGAAATTCCCGTTGCATCTGAAAGTAGAACCTCGCCCGATTACAATGGTATTTGTATTTTTGCCCTAGGCCATAGTAGTTATTGGTTTCGAATGTCAGACTTGCGAAAACTTTGATGGTTCCTCAAACATTCCTTAACTTCAAACTCCCATATCTCGCGAATGGATTGACGAACTCGAGAAATTCCTGCTGCATCTGAAAGTAGAAACTCGCTCGATTACAAAGGTGTGTGTACTTTTCCCCTAGGGCATTCCAGTTATAGGTTTCGAGTATCAGACCAGCGAATATTTTGATGGTTTCTCAATCATTCCTTAACTTCAAACTGTATTACCTCGCGAACGGATTGACGAACGCGAGAAATTCCTGTTGCATCTGAAAGTAGAAACTCGCCCGATTGCAAGGGTATGTGTATTTTTCCCCTAGGCCATTGAAGTTATTGGTTTAGAGTATCAGACTTACGAAAATTTTGATGGTTTCTCAACCATTCCTTAACTTCAAACTCCCATATCTCGCGAACGGTTTGACGAACTCGAGAAATTCCTGTTGCATCTGAAAGTAGAAACTCGCCCGATTACAAATGTGTGTGTATTTTTCCCCTAGGCCTTTGTAGTTACTGGTTTCGAGTATGAGACATGCGAAAATTTTGTTGGTTCCTCAACGATTCCTTAACTTCAAACTCCCATTCCTCGCGAACGCATTGGCGAACTCGAGAAATTCCTGTTGAATCTAAAAGTGGAAACTCGCCCGATTACAATGGTGTTTGTACTTTTCCCCTAGGCCATTCCAGTTATTGGTTTCGAGTATCAGACTTGCGAAAATTTTGATGGTTTCTCAACGATTCCTTAACTTCAAACTCCCACATCTCGCGAACGGAATGACGAACTCGACTATGTCCTGTTGCATCCGAAAGCAGAAACTCGTCCAATTACAACGGTATGAGTATTTTTGCCCTGGGCCATAGTAGTTCTTGGTTTCGAGTATCAGACTTGCGAAAATTTTGATGGTTTCTCAAGCATTCCTTAACTTCAAACTCCCATATCTCGCGAACGGATTGACGAACTCGATTATTTCCTGTTGCATCTGAAAGTAGAAAGTCGTCCAATTACAACGGTATGAGTATTTTTCCCCTAGGCCATTCCAGTTATTGGTTTCGAGTATCAGACTTGCGAAAATTTTGATGGTTTCTCAACGATTCCTTAACTTCAAACTCCCACATCTCGCGAACGGAATGACGAACTCGACTATGTCCTGTTGCATCTGAAAGCAGAAACTCGTCCAATTACAACGGTATGAGTATTTTTGCCCTGGGCCATAGTAGTTCTTGGTTTCGAGTATCAGACTTGCGAAAATTTTGATGGTTTCTCAAGCATTCCTTAACTTCAAACTCCCATATCTCGCGAACGGATTGACGAACTCGATTATTTCCTGTTGCATCTGAAAGTAGAAAGTCGTCCAATTACAACGGTATGAGTATTTTTCCCCTAGGCCATTGTAGTTATTGGTTTCGAGTATCAGACTTGCGAAAATTTTGATGGTTTCTCAACCATTCCTTAACTTCAAACTCCCATATCTCGCGAACGGATTGACGAACTCGAGAAATTCCTCTTGCATCTGAAAGTAGAAACTCGCCCGATTACAAAGGTATGTGTATTTTTCCCCTAGGCCATAGTAGTTATTGGTCTCGAGTATCAGTCTTGCGAAAATTTTTATGGTTTCTCAACCATTCCTTAACTTCAAACTCCCATATCTCGGGAACGGATTGACGAACAAGAGAAATTCCTGCTGCATCTGAAAGCAGAAAGTCGCCCGCTTACAACGGTATGTGTATTTTTCACCTAGGCCATTGTAGTTACTGGTTTCGAGTATCAGACTTGCGAAAATTTTGATGGTTTCTCAACCATTCCTTAACTTCAATCTCCCATATCTCGCGAACGGATTGACGTACTCGAGAAATTCCTGTTGCATCCGAAAGTAGAAACTCGCCCGATTACGATGGTGTGTGTGCTTTTCCCCTAAGCCATTCCAGTTATAGGTTTCGAGTATCAGACCAGCGAAAATTTTGACGGTTTCTCAACCATTACTTAACTTCGAACTCCCATATCTCGCGAGCGGATTGATGGATCCGAAAAATTCCTGTTGCATCTCTAAGTAGAAACTCGCCCGATTGCAACGGTACGTGTTCTTATCCCCTAGACCATTACAGTTATTCGTTTCTAGCATCGGAATTGCGAAAATTTTGATGGTTTCACAACCGACTCTTAACTCCAAACTCCCGTATCTCGCGAACGGATTGACGAACTCGAGAAATTCCTGTTGCATGTGAAAGTAGAAACTCGCCCGATAGCAACGGTATGTGTTCTTTTCCCCTAGGCAATTCCAGTTATTCGTTTCTAGCATCAGAATTGCGAAAATATTGTTGGTTTCTCAACCGTCTCTTAACGCCAAACTCCCATTTCTCGCGAACGGATTGACGAACTCGAGAAATTCCTGTTGCATCAGAAAGTAGAAACTCGCCCGATTACAACGGTATGTGTATTTTTCCCCTGGGTATTTGTAGTTATTGGTTTCGAGTATCAGACTTGCGAAGATTTTGGTGCTTTCTCGACCATTCCTTAACTTCAAACTCCCACATCTCGCGAACGGATTGACGATCTGATGTAATTCCTGTTGCATCTGAGAGTAGTAACTCGCCCGATTACAACCGTGTGTGTGCTTTTCCCCTAGTCCATTCCAGTTATTCGTTTCTAGCATCAGAATTGCGAAAATTATGATGGTCTCTCAACCGTCTCTTAACTCCAAACTCCCATATCTCGCGAACGGATTGACGAACTCGAGAAATTCCTGTTGCATCTGAAAGCAGAAACTCGCCCGATTACAATGGTATGTGTATTTTTGCCCTAGGTCATAGTAGTTATTGGTTTCGAGTATCAGACATGCGAAAACTTTGATGGTTTCTCAACCATTCCTTAACTTCACACTCCCATATCTCTCGAACGGATTGACGAAATCGAGAAATTCCTGCTGCATCTGAAAGCAGAAAGTCGCCCGATTACAACGGTATGTGTATTTTTCACATAGGCCATTATAGTTATTGGTTTCGAGTATCAGACTTGCGAGAGTTTTCATGGTTTCTCAACCATTCCTTAACTTCAAACTCCGACATCTCGCGAACGGATTGACTAACTGGAGAAATTCCCGTTGCATCTGAAAGTAGAAACACGCCCGATTACAATGGTGTGTGTTCTTTTCCCCTAGGCCATTCCAGTTATTGGTTTCGAGTATCAGAATTGCGAAAATGTTGATGGTTTCTCAACCATTCCTTAATTTCAAACTCCCATACCCCGCCTACGGATTGACGGACTCGAGAAATTCCTGTTGCATCTGAAAGCAGAAACTCGCACGATTACAACGCTATGTGTATAAATGCCCTACGAAATAGTAGTTATTGGTTTCGAGTATCAGACTTGCGAAAATTTTGATGGCTTCTCAACCATTCCTTAACTTCAAACTCCCAAATCTCGCGAACGGATTGGCGAACTCGAGAAATTCCTGTTGCATCTGGAAGCAGAACCTCGCCCGATTACACTGGTATGTGTATTTTTGCCCTAGGCCATAGTAGTTATTGGTTTCGAGTGTCGGACTTGCGAAAATTTTGATGGTTCCTCAACCATTCCTTAACTTCAAATTCCCATATCTCGCGAACGGATTGACGAACTCGAGATATTCCTATTGCGTCTGAAAGTAGAAGCTCGCCCGATTACAATGGTGTGTGTACTTTTACCCTAGGCCATTCCAGTTATTGGTTTCGTGTATCAGACTTGCGAGAGTTTTCATGGTTTCTCAACCATTCCTTAACTTCAAACTCCGACATCTCGCGAACGGATTGACTAACTGGAGAAATTCCCGTTGCATCTGAAAGTAGAACCTCGCCCGATTACAATGGTATTTGTATTTTTGCCCTAGGCCATAGTAGTTATTGGTTTCGAATGTCAGACTTGCGAAAACTTTGATGGTTCCTCAACCATTCCTTAACTTCAAACTCCCATATCTCGCGAATGGATTGACGAACTCGAGAAATTCCTGCTGCATCTGAAAGTAGAAACTCGCTCGATTACAAAGGTGTGTGTACTTTTCCCCTAGGGCATTCCAGTTATAGGTTTCGAGTATCAGACCAGCGAATATTTTGATGGTTTCTCAATCATTCCTTAACTTCAAACTGTATTACCTCGCGAACGGATTGACGAACGCGAGAAATTCCTGTTGCATCTGAAAGTAGAAACTCGCCCGATTGCAAGGGTATGTGTATTTTTCCCCTAGGCCATTGAAGTTATTGGTTTAGAGTATCAGACTTACGAAAATTTTGATGGTTTCTCAACCATTCCTTAACTTCAAACTCCCATATCTCGCGAACGGTTTGACGAACTCGAGAAATTCCTGTTGCATCTGAAAGTAGAAACTCGCCCGATTACAAATGTGTGTGTATTTTTCCCCTAGGCCTTTGTAGTTACTGGTTTCGAGTATGAGACATGCGAAAATTTTGTTGGTTCCTCAACGATTCCTTAACTTCAAACTCCCATTCCTCGCGAACGGATTGGCGAACTCGAGAAATTCCTGTTGAATCTAAAAGTGGAAACTCGCCCGATTACAATGGTGTTTGTACTTTTCCCCTAGGCCATTCCAGTTATTGGTTTCGAGTATCAGACTTGCGAAAATTTTGATGGTTTCTCAACGATTCCTTAACTTCAAACTCCCACATCTCGCGAACGGAATGACGAACTCGACTATGTCCTGTTGCATCCGAAAGCAGAAACTCGTCCAATTACAACGGTATGAGTATTTTTGCCCTGGGCCATAGTAGTTCTTGGTTTCGAGTATCAGACTTGCGAAAATTTTGATGGTTTCTCAAGCATTCCTTAACTTCAAACTCCCATATCTCGCGAACGGATTGACGAACTCGATTATTTCCTGTTGCATCTGAAAGTAGAAAGTCGTCCAATTACAACGGTATGAGTATTTTTCCCCTAGGCCATTCCAGTTATTGGTTTCGAGTATCAGACTTGCGAAAATTTTGATGGTTTCTCAACGATTCCTTAACTTCAAACTCCCACATCTCGCGAACGGAATGACGAACTCGACTATGTCCTGTTGCATCTGAAAGCAGAAACTCGTCCAATTACAACGGTATGAGTATTTTTGCCCTGGGCCATAGTAGTTCTTGGTTTCGAGTATCAGACTTGCGAAAATTTTGATGGTTTCTCAAGCATTCCTTAACTTCAAACTCCCATATCTCGCGAACGGATTGACGAACTCGATTATTTCCTGTTGAATCTGAAAGTAGAAAGTCGTCCAATTACAACGGTATGAGTATTTTTCCCCTAGGCCATTGTAGTTATTGGTTTCGAGTATCAGACTTGCGAAAATTTTGATGGTTTCTCAACCATTCCTTAACTTCAAACTCCCATATCTCGCGAACGGATTGACGAACTCGAGAAATTCCTCTTGCATCTGAAAGTAGAAACTCGCCCGATTACAAAGGTATGTGTATTTTTCCCCTAGGCCATAGTAGTTATTGGTCTCGAGTATCAGTCTTGCGAAAATTTTTATGGTTTCTCAACCATTCCTTAACTTCAAACTCCCATATCTCGCGAACGGATTGACGAACTCGAGAAATTCCTGTTGCATCTTAAAGTAGAATCTCGCGCGATTACAAAGGTATGTGTATTTTTCTCCTAGGCCATAGTAGTTATTGGTTTCGAGTAACAGACTTGCGATAATTTTGATGGTTTCCCAAGCATTCCTTAATTTCAAACTCACATATCTCGCGAACGGATTGACGAACTCGATAAATTCCTGTTGCATCTGAAAGTAGAAACTCGTCCGATTACAACGGTATGTGTGTTTTTGCCTTAGGCCATTGTAGTTATTGGTTTCGAGTGTCAGACTTGCGAAAATTGTGATTGTTTCTCAACCGTTCCTTAACTTCAAACTCCCATATCTCGCGAACGGATTGACGAGCTCGAGAAATTCCTGTTGCATCTGAAAGTAGAAACTCGCCCGATTACAAAGGTATGTGTATTTTTCCCCTAGGCCATAGTAGTTATTGGTCTCGAGTATCAGTCTTGCGAAAATTTTTATGGTTTCTCAACCATTCCTTAACTTCAAACTCCCATATCTCGCGAACGGATTGACGAACTCGAGAAATTCCTGTTGCATCTTAAAGTAGAATCTCGGGCGATTACAAAGGTATGTGTATTTTTCTCCTAGGCCATAGTAGTTATTGGTTTCGAGTAACAGACTTGCGATAATTTTGATGGTTTCCCAAGCATTCCTTAATTTCAAACTCACATATCTCGCGAACGGATTGACGAACTCGATAAATTCCTGTTGCATCTGAAAGTAGAAACTCGTCCGATTACAACGGTATGTGTGTTTTTGCCTTAGGCCATTGTAGTTATTGGTTTCGAGTGTCAGACTTGCGAAAATTGTGATTGTTTCTCAACCGTTCCTTAACTTCAAACTCCCATATCTCGCGAACGGATTGACGAGCTCGAGAAATTCCTGTTGCATCTGAAAGTAGAAACTCGCCCGATTACAAAGGTATGTGTATTTTTCCCCTAGGCCATAGTAGTTATTGGTTTCGAATGTCAGACTTGCGAAAATTTTGATGGTTTCTCAACCATACCTTAACTTCAAACGCCCATATCTCGCGAGCGGATTAATGAATCCGAAAAATTCCTGTTGCATCTGAAAGTAGAAACTCGCCCGATTGCAACGGTATGTGTTCTTTTCCCCTACGGCATTACAGTTATTCGTTTCTAGCATCAGAATTGCGAAAATTTTGTTGGTTTCTCAACCGTCTCTTAACTCCAAACTCCCATATCTCGCGAACGGATCGACGAACTCTAGAAATTCCTGTTGCATCTGAAAGCAGAAAGTCGCCCGCTTACAACGGTATGTGTATTTTTCACCTAGGCCATTGTAGTTACTGGTTTCGAGTATCAGACTTGCGATAATTTTGATGGTTTCTCAACCATTCCTTAACTTCAATCTCCCATATCTCGCGAACGGATTGATTTACTCGAGAAATTCCTGTTGCATCCGAAAGTAGAAACTCGCCCGATTACAATGGTGTGTGTACTTTTCCCCTGGGCCATTCCAGTCATTGGTTTCGAGTATCAGACTTGCGAAAATTTTGATGTTTTCTCAACCATTCCGTAACTTCAAACTCCGATATTTCGCGAAAGGATTGACGAATCCGAAAAATTTCTGTTCCATCTGAAAGTAGAAACTCTCCCGATTACAAAGGTATGTGTTCTTTTCCCCTAGGCCATTCCAGTTATTCGTTTCTAGCATCAGAATTGCGAAAATTTTGATGGTTTCTCAACCGTCTCTTATCTCCAAACTCCCATATCTCGGGAACGGATTGACGAACAAGAGAAATTCCTGCTGCATCTGAAAGCAGAAAGTCGCCCGCTTACAACGGTATGTGTATTTTTCACCTAGGCCATTGTAGTTACTGGTTTCGAGTATCAGACTTGCGAAAATTTTGATGGTTTCTCAACCATTCCTTAACTTCAATCTCCCATATCTCGCGAACGGATTGATGTACTCGAGAAATTCCTGTTGCATCCGAAAGTAGAAACTCGCCCGATTACGATGGTGTGTGTGCTTTTCCCCTAAGCCATTCCAGTTATAGGTTTCGAGTATCAGACCAGCGAAAATTTTGACGGTTTCTCAACCATTACTTAACTTCGAACTCCCATATCTCGCGAACGGATTGACGAACTCGAGAAATTCCTGTTGCATCTGAAAGTAGAAACTCGCCCGATTACGGTGGTGTGTGGGCTTTTCCCCTAGGCCATTCCATTTATAGGTTTCGAGTATCAGACCAGCGAAAATTTTGATGGTTTCTCAACCATTCCTTAACTTCAAACTCCCATATCTCGCGAGCGGATTGATGGATCCGAAAAATTCCTGTTGCATCTCTAAGTACAAACTCGCCCGATTGCAACGGTACGTGTTCTTATCCCCTAGACCATTACAGTTATTCGTTTCTAGCATCGGAATTGCGAAAATTTTGATGGTTTCACAACCGACTCTTAACTCCAAACTCCCGTATCTCGCGAACGGATTGACGAACTCGAGAAATTCCTGTTGCATGTGAAAGTAGAAACTCGCCCGATAGCAACGGTATGTGTTCTTTTCCCCTAGGCAATTCCAGTTATTCGTTTCTAGCATCAGAATTGCGAAAATATTGTTGGTTTCTCAACCGTCTCTTAACGCCAAACTCCCATATCTCGCGAACGGATTGACGAACTCGAGAAATTCCTGTTGCATCTGAAAGTAGAAACTCGCCCGATTACAACGGTATGTGTATTTTTCCCCTGGGTATTTGTAGTTATTGGTTTCGAGTATCAGACTTGCGAAGATTTTGGTGCTTTCTCGACCATTCCTTAACTTCAAACTCCCACATCTCGCGAACGGATTGACGATCTGATGTAATTCCTGTTGCATCTGAGAGTAGAAACTCGCCCGATTACAAACGTGTGTGTGCTTTTCCCCTAGTCCATTCCAGTTATTCGTTTCTAGCATCAGAATTGCGAAAATTATGATGGTCTCTCAACCGTCTCTTAACTCCAAACTCCCATATCTCGCGAACGGATTGACGAACTCGAGAAATTCCTGTTGCATCTGAAAGCAGAAACTCGCCCGATTACAATGGTATGTGTATTTTTGCCCTAGGTCATAGTAGTTATTGGTTTCGAGTATCAGACATGCGAAAACTTTGATGGCTTCTCAACCATTCCTTAACTTCACACTCCCATATCTCTCGAACGGATTGACGAAATCGAGAAATTCCTGCTGCATCTGAAAGCAGAAAGTCGCCCGATTACAACGGTATGTGTATTTTTCACATAGGCCATTGTAGTTATTGGTTTCGAGTATCAGACTTGCGAAAATTTTGATGGTTTCTCAACCATTCCTTAACTTCAATCTCCCATATCTCGCGGACGGATTGACGAACTCGAGGAATTCCTGTTGCATCTGAAAGTAGAAACACGCCCGATTACAATGGTGTGTGTTCTTTTCCCCTAGGCCATTCCAGTTATTGGTTTCGAGTATCAGAATTGCGAAAATTTTGATGGTTTCTCAACCATTCCTTAACTTCAAACTACCATATCTCGCGAACGGACTGACAAACTCGAGAAATTCCTGTTGCATCTGAAAGCAGAAACTCGCCCGATTACAATGGTATTTGTATTTTTGCCCTAGGCCATAGTAGTTATTGGTTTCGAATGTCAGACTTGCGAAAACTTTGATGGTTCCTCAACCATTCCTTAACTTCAAACTCCCATATCTCGCGAATGGATTGACGAACTCGAGAAATTCCTGCTGCATCTGAAAGTAGAAACTCGCTCGATTACAAAGGTGTGTGTACTTTTCCCCTAGGGCATTCCAGTTATAGGTTTCGAGTATCAGACCAGCGAATATTTTGATGGTTTCTCAATCATTCCTTAACTTCAAACTGTATTACCTCGCGAACGGATTGACGAACGCGAGAAATTCCTGTTGCATCTGAAAGTAGAAACTCGCCCGATTGCAAGGGTATGTGTATTTTTCCCCTAGGCCATTGAAGTTATTGGTTTAGAGTATCAGACTTACGAAAATTTTGATGGTTTCTCAACCATTCCTTAACTTCAAACTCCCATATCTCGCGAACGGTTTGACGAACTCGAGAAATTCCTGTTGCATCTGAAAGTAGAAACTCGCCCGATTACAAATGTGTGTGTATTTTTCCCCTAGGCCTTTGTAGTTACTGGTTTCGAGTATGAGACATGCGAAAATTTTGTTGGTTCCTCAACGATTCCTTAACTTCAAACTCCCATTCCTCGCGAACGGATTGGCGAACTCGAGAAATTCCTGTTGAATCTAAAAGTGGAAACTCGCCCGATTACAATGGTGTTTGTACTTTTCCCCTAGGCCATTCCAGTTATTGGTTTCGAGTATCAGACTTGCGAAAATTTTGATGGATTCTCAACGATTCCTTAACTTCAAACTCCCACATCTCGCGAACGGAATGACGAACTCGACTATGTCCTGTTGCATCCGAAAGCAGAAACTCGTCCAATTACAACGGTATGAGTATTTTTGCCCTGGGCCATAGTAGTTCTTGGTTTCGAGTATCAGACTTGCGAAAATTTTGATGGTTTCTCAAGCATTCCTTAACTTCAAACTCCCATATCTCGCGAACGGATTGACGAACTCGATTATTTCCTGTTGCATCTGAAAGTAGAAAGTCGTCCAATTACAACGGTATGAGTATTTTTCCCCTAGGCCATTCCAGTTATTGGTTTCGAGTATCAGACTTGCGAAAATTTTGATGGTTTCTCAACGATTCCTTAACTTCAAACTCCCACATCTCGCGAACGGAATGACGAACTCGACTATGTCCTGTTGCATCTGAAAGCAGAAACTCGTCCAATTACAACGGTATGAGTATTTTTGCCCTGGGCCATAGTAGTTCTTGGTTTCGAGTATCAGACTTGCGAAAATTTTGATGGTTTCTCAAGCATTCCTTAACTTCAAACTCCCATATCTCGCGAACGGATTGACGAACTCGATTATTTCCTGTTGAATCTGAAAGTAGAAAGTCGTCCAATTACAACGGTATGAGTATTTTTCCCCTAGGCCATTGTAGTTATTGGTTTCGAGTATCAGACTTGCGAAAATTTTGATGGTTTCTCAACCATTCCTTAACTTCAAACTCCCATATCTCGCGAACGGATTGACGAACTCGAGAAATTCCTCTTGCATCTGAAAGTAGAAACTCGCCCGATTACAAAGGTATTTGTATTTTTCCCCTAGGCCATTGTAGTTATTGCTTTGGAGTATCAGACATGCGAAAACTTTGATGGTTTCTCAACCGTCTCTTAACGCCAAACTCCCATATCTCGCGAACGGATTGACGAACTCGAGAAATTCCTGTTGCATCTGAAAGTAGAAACTCGCCCGATTACAACGGTATGTGTATTTTTCCCCTGGGTATTTGTAGTTATTGGTTTCGAGTATCAGACTTGCGAAGATTTTGGTGCTTTCTCGACCATTCCTTAACTTCAAACTCCCACATCTCGCGAACGGATTGACGATCTGATGTAATTCCTGTTGCATCTGAGAGTAGAAACTCGCCCGATTACAAACGTGTGTGTGCTTTTCCCCTAGTCCATTCCAGTTATTCGTTTCTAGCATCAGAATTGCGAAAATTATGATGGTCTCTCAACCGTCTCTTAACTCCAAACTCCCATATCTCGCGAACGGATTGACGAACTCGAGAAATTCCTGTTGCATCTGAAAGCAGAAACTCGCCCGATTACAATGGTATGTGTATTTTTGCCCTAGGTCATAGTAGTTATTGGTTTCGAGTATCAGACATGCGAAAACTTTGATGGCTTCTCAACCATTCCTTAACTTCACACTCCCATATCTCTCGAACGGATTGACGAAATCGAGAAATTCCTGCTGCATCTGAAAGCAGAAAGTCGCCCGATTACAACGGTATGTGTATTTTTCACATAGGCCATTGTAGTTATTGGTTTCGAGTATCAGACTTGCGAAAATTTTGATGGTTTCTCAACCATTCCTTAACTTCAATCTCCCATATCTCGCGGACGGATTGACGAACTCGAGGAATTCCTGTTGCATCTGAAAGTAGAAACACGCCCGATTACAATGGTGTGTGTTCTTTTCCCCTAGGCCATTCCAGTTATTGGTTTCGAGTATCAGAATTGCGAAAATTTTGATGGTTTCTCAACCATTCCTTAACTTCAAACTACCATATCTCGCGAACGGACTGACAAACTCGAGAAATTCCTGTTGCATCTGAAAGCAGAAACTCGCCCGATTACAATGGTATTTGTATTTTTGCCCTAGGCCATAGTAGTTATTGGTTTCGAATGTCAGACTTGCGAAAACTTTGATGGTTCCTCAACCATTCCTTAACTTCAAACTCCCATATCTCGCGAATGGATTGACGAACTCGAGAAATTCCTGCTGCATCTGAAAGTAGAAACTCGCTCGATTACAAAGGTGTGTGTACTTTTCCCCTAGGGCATTCCAGTTATAGGTTTCGAGTATCAGACCAGCGAATATTTTGATGGTTTCTCAATCATTCCTTAACTTCAAACTGTATTACCTCGCGAACGGATTGACGAACGCGAGAAATTCCTGTTGCATCTGAAAGTAGAAACTCGCCCGATTGCAAGGGTATGTGTATTTTTCCCCTAGGCCATTGAAGTTATTGGTTTAGAGTATCAGACTTACGAAAATTTTGATGGTTTCTCAACCATTCCTTAACTTCAAACTCCCATATCTCGCGAACGGTTTGACGAACTCGAGAAATTCCTGTTGCATCTGAAAGTAGAAACTCGCCCGATTACAAATGTGTGTGTATTTTTCCCCTAGGCCTTTGTAGTTACTGGTTTCGAGTATGAGACATGCGAAAATTTTGTTGGTTCCTCAACGATTCCTTAACTTCAAACTCCCATTCCTCGCGAACGGATTGGCGAACTCGAGAAATTCCTGTTGAATCTAAAAGTGGAAACTCGCCCGATTACAATGGTGTTTGTACTTTTCCCCTAGGCCATTCCAGTTATTGGTTTCGAGTATCAGACTTGCGAAAATTTTGATGGATTCTCAACGATTCCTTAACTTCAAACTCCCACATCTCGCGAACGGAATGACGAACTCGACTATGTCCTGTTGCATCCGAAAGCAGAAACTCGTCCAATTACAACGGTATGAGTATTTTTGCCCTGGGCCATAGTAGTTCTTGGTTTCGAGTATCAGACTTGCGAAAATTTTGATGGTTTCTCAAGCATTCCTTAACTTCAAACTCCCATATCTCGCGAACGGATTGACGAACTCGATTATTTCCTGTTGCATCTGAAAGTAGAAAGTCGTCCAATTACAACGGTATGAGTATTTTTCCCCTAGGCCATTCCAGTTATTGGTTTCGAGTATCAGACTTGCGAAAATTTTGATGGTTTCTCAACGATTCCTTAACTTCAAACTCCCACATCTCGCGAACGGAATGACGAACTCGACTATGTCCTGTTGCATCTGAAAGCAGAAACTCGTCCAATTACAACGGTATGAGTATTTTTGCCCTGGGCCATAGTAGTTCTTGGTTTCGAGTATCAGACTTGCGAAAATTTTGATGGTTTCTCAAGCATTCCTTAACTTCAAACTCCCATATCTCGCGAACGGATTGACGAACTCGATTATTTCCTGTTGAATCTGAAAGTAGAAAGTCGTCCAATTACAACGGTATGAGTATTTTTCCCCTAGGCCATTGTAGTTATTGGTTTCGAGTATCAGACTTGCGAAAATTTTGATGGTTTCTCAACCATTCCTTAACTTCAAACTCCCATATCTCGCGAACGGATTGACGAACTCGAGAAATTCCTCTTGCATCTGAAAGTAGAAACTCGCCCGATTACAAAGGTATGTGTATTTTTCCCCTAGGCCATAGTAGTTATTGGTCTCGAGTATCAGTCTTGCGAAAATTTTTATGGTTTCTCAACCATTCCTTAACTTCAAACTCCCATATCTCGCGAACGGATTGACGAACTCGAGAAATTCCTGTTGCATCTTAAAGTAGAATCTCGCGCGATTACAAAGGTATGTGTATTTTTCTCCTAGGCCATAGTAGTTATTGGTTTCGAGTAACAGACTTGCGATAATTTTGATGGTTTCCCAAGCATTCCTTAATTTCAAACTCACATATCTCGCGAACGGATTGACGAACTCGATAAATTCCTGTTGCATCTGAAAGTAGAAACTCGTCCGATTACAACGGTATGTGTATTTTTGCCTTAGGCCATTGTAGTTATTGGTTTCGAGTGTCAGACTTGCGAAAATTGTGATTGTTTCTCAACCGTTCCTTAACTTCAAACTCCCATATCTCGCGAACGGATTGACGAGCTCGAGAAATTCCTGTTGCATCTGAAAGTAGAAACTCGCCCGATTACAAAGGTATGTGTATTTTTCCCCTAGGCCATAGTAGTTATTGGTTTCGAATGTCAGACTTGCGAAAATTTTGATGGTTTCTCAACCATACCTTAACTTCAAACGCCCATATCTCGCGAGCGGATTAATGAATCCGAAAAATTCCTGTTGCATCTGAAAGTAGAAACTCGCCCGATTGCAACGGTATGTGTTCTTTTCCCCTACGGCATTACAGTTATTCGTTTCTAGCATCAGAATTGCGAAAATTTTGTTGGTTTCTCAACCGTCTCTTAGCTCCAAACTCCCATATCTCGCGAACGGATCGACGAACTCTAGAAATTCCTGTTGCATCTGAAAGCAGAAAGTCGCCCGCTTACAACGGTATGTGTATTTTTCACCTAGGCCATTGTAGTTACTGGTTTCGAGTATCAGACTTGCGATAATTTTGATGGTTTCTCAACCATTCCTTAACTTCAATCTCCCATATCTCGCGAACGGATTGATTTACTCGAGAAATTCCTGTTGCATCCGAAAGTAGAAACTCGCCCGATTACAATGGTGTGTGTACTTTTCCCCTGGGCCATTCCAGTCATTGGTTTCGAGTATCAGACTTGCGAAAATTTTGATGTTTTCTCAACCATTCCGTAACTTCAAACTCCGATATTTCGCGAAAGGATTGACGAATCCGAAAAATTTCTGTTCCATCTGAAAGTAGAAACTCTCCCGATTACAAAGGTATGTGTTCTTTTCCCCTAGGCCATTCCAGTTATTCGTTTCTAGCATCAGAATTGCGAAAATTTTGATGGTTTCTCAACCGTCTCTTATCTCCAAACTCCCATATCTCGGGAACGGATTGACGAACAAGAGAAATTCCTGCTGCATCTGAAAGCAGAAAGTCGCCCGCTTACAACGGTATGTGTATTTTTCACCTAGGCCATTGTAGTTACTGGTTTCGAGTATCAGACTTGCGAAAATTTTGATGGTTTCTCAACCATTCCTTAACTTCAATCTCCCATATCTCGCGAACGGATTGATGTACTCGAGAAATTCCTGTTGCATCCGAAAGTAGAAACTCGCCCGATTACGATGGTGTGTGTGCTTTTCCCCTAAGCCATTCCAGTTATAGGTTTCGAGTATCAGACCAGCGAAAATTTTGACGGTTTCTCAACCATTACTTAACTTCGAACTCCCATATCTCGCGAACGGATTGACGAACTCGAGAAATTCCTGTTGCATCTGAAAGTAGAAACTCGCCCGATTACGGTGGTGTGTGGGCTTTTCCCCTAGGCCATTCCATTTATAGGTTTCGAGTATCAGACCAGCGAAAATTTTGATGGTTTCTCAACCATTCCTTAACTTCAAACTCCCATATCTCGCGAGCGGATTGATGGATCCGAAAAATTCCTGTTGCATCTCTAAGTACAAACTCGCCCGATTGCAACGGTACGTGTTCTTATCCCCTAGACCATTACAGTTATTCGTTTCTAGCATCGGAATTGCGAAAATTTTGATGGTTTCACAACCGACTCTTAACTCCAAACTCCCGTATCTCGCGAACGGATTGACGAACTCGAGAAATTCCTGTTGCATGTGAAAGTAGAAACTCGCCCGATAGCAACGGTATGTGTTCTTTTCCCCTAGGCAATTCCAGTTATTCGTTTCTAGCATCAGAATTGCGAAAATATTGTTGGTTTCTCAACCGTCTCTTAACGCCAAACTCCCATATCTCGCGAACGGATTGACGAACTCGAGAAATTCCTGTTGCATCTGAAAGTAGAAACTCGCCCGATTACAACGGTATGTGTATTTTTCCCCTGGGTATTTGTAGTTATTGGTTTCGAGTATCAGACTTGCGAAGATTTTGGTGCTTTCTCGACCATTCCTTAACTTCAAACTCCCACATCTCGCGAACGGATTGACGATCTGATGTAATTCCTGTTGCATCTGAGAGTAGAAACTCGCCCGATTACAAACGTGTGTGTGCTTTTCCCCTAGTCCATTCCAGTTATTCGTTTCTAGCATCAGAATTGCGAAAATTATGATGGTCTCTCAACCGTCTCTTAACTCCAAACTCCCATATCTCGCGAACGGATTGACGAACTCGAGAAATTCCTGTTGCATCTGAAAGCAGAAACTCGCCCGATTACAATGGTATGTGTATTTTTGCCCTAGGTCATAGTAGTTATTGGTTTCGAGTATCAGACATGCGAAAACTTTGATGGCTTCTCAACCATTCCTTAACTTCACACTCCCATATCTCTCGAACGGATTGACGAAATCGAGAAATTCCTGCTGCATCTGAAAGCAGAAAGTCGCCCGATTACAACGGTATGTGTATTTTTCACATAGGCCATTGTAGTTATTGGTTTCGAGTATCAGACTTGCGAAAATTTTGATGGTTTCTCAACCATTCCTTAACTTCAATCTCCCATATCTCGCGGACGGATTGACGAACTCGAGGAATTCCTGTTGCATCTGAAAGTAGAAACACGCCCGATTACAATGGTGTGTGTTCTTTTCCCCTAGGCCATTCCAGTTATTGGTTTCGAGTATCAGAATTGCGAAAATTTTGATGGTTTCTCAACCATTCCTTAACTTCAAACTACCATATCTCGCGAACGGACTGACAAACTCGAGAAATTCCTGTTGCATCTGAAAGCAGAAACTCGCCCGATTACAATGGTATGTGTATTTTTGCCCTAGGCAATAGTAGTTATTGGTTTCGAGTATCAGACTTGCGAAAATTTTGATGGTTTCTCAACCATTCCTTAATTTCAAACTCCCATACCCCGCCTACGGATTGACGGACTCGAGAAATTCCTGTTGCATCTGAAAGCAGAAACTCGCACGATTACAACGCTATGTGTATAATTGCCCTACGAAATAGTAGTTATTGGTTTCGAGTATCAGACTTGCGAAAATTTTGATGGCTTCTCAACCATTCCTTAACTTCAAACTCCCAAATCTCGCGAACGGATTGGCGAACTCGAGAAATTCCTGTTGCATCTGGAAGCAGAACCTCGCCCGATTACAATGGTATGTGTATTTTTGCCCTAGGCCATAGTAGTTATTGGTTTCGAGTGTCAGACTTGCGAAAATTTTGATGGTTCCTCAACCATTCCTTAACTTCAAACTCCCATATCTCGCGAACGGATTGACGAACTCGAGATATTCCTATTGCGTCTGAAAGTAGAAGCTCGCCCGATTACAATGGTGTGTGTACTTTTACCCTAGGCCATTCCAGTTATTGGTTTCGTGTATCAGACTTGCGAAAATTTTGATGGTTTCTCAACGGTTCCTTAACTTCAAACTCCCACATCTGGCGAACGGAATGACGAACTCGACTATGTCCTGTTGCATCTGAAAGCAGAAACTCGTCCAATTACAACGGTATGAGTATTTTTGCCCTGGGCCATAGTAGTTCTTGGTTTCGAGTATCAGACTTGCGAAAATTTTGATGGTTTCTCAAGCATTCCTTAACTTCAAACTCCCATATCTCGCGAACGGATTGACGAACTCGATTATTTCCTGTTGCATCTGAAAGTAGAAAGTCGACCGATTACAATGGTGTGTGTACTTTTCCCCCAGGTCATTCCAGTTATTCGCTTCTAGCATCAGAATTGCGAAAATTTTGATGGTTTCTCAACGATTCCTTAACTTCAAACTCCCACATCTCGCGAACGGAATGACGAACTCGACTATTTCCTGTTGCATGTGAAAGCAGAAACTCGTCCAATTACAATGGTATGAGTATTTTTCCCCTAGGCCATTGTAGTTATTGGTTTCGAGTATCAGACTTGCGAAAATTTTGATGGTTTCTCAACCATTCCTTAACTTCAAACTCCCATATCTCGCGAACGGATTGACGAACTCGAGAAATTCCTCTTGCATCTGAAAGTAGAAACTCGCCCGATTACAAAGGTATGTGTATTTTTCCCCTAGGCCATAGTAGTTATTGGTCTCGAGTATCAGTCTTGCGAAAATTTTTATGGTTTCTCAACCATTCCTTAACTTCAAACTCCCATATCTCGCGAACGGATTGACGAACTCGAGAAATTCCTGTTGCATCTTAAAGTAGAATCTCGCGCGATTACAAAGGTATGTGTATTTTTCTCCTAGGCCATAGTAGTTATTGGTTTCGAGTAACAGACTTGCGATAATTTTGATGGTTTCCCAAGCATTCCTTAATTTCAAACTCACATATCTCGCGAACGGATTGACGAACTCGAGAAATTCCTGTTGCATCTGAAAGTAGAAACTCGCCCCATTACAATGGTGTGTGTACTTTTCCCCTCGGCCATTCCAGTTATTGGTTTCGAGTATCAGACTTGGAAAATTTTGATGGTTTCTCAACCATTCCTTAACTTCAAACTCACATATCTCGCAAGCGGATTGACGAACTCGAGAAATTCCTGTTGCATCTGAAAGTAGAAGCACAGCCGATTAAAATGATGTGTGTACTTTTCCCCTAGGGCATTCCGGTTAATGGTTTCAAGTATCAGATTTGCGAAAACTTTGATGGTTTCTCAACCATACCTTAACTCCAAACTCCCATATTTCGCGAACCGATTGACGAACTCGAGGAATTCCTGTTGCATCTGAAAGTAGAAACCTGCCCCATTACAATGATGTGTGTACTTTTCCCCTAGGCCATTCCAGTTATTGGTTTCGAGTATCACACTTGCGAAAATTTTGATGGTTTGTCAACAGTTACTTAACTTCAAAATCCCATATCTCGCGAACGGATTGACGTGCTCGAGAAATTCCTGTTGCATCTGAAAGTAGAAACTCGCCCGATTACAAAGGTATGTGTATTTTTCCCCTAGGGCTTTGTAGTTATTGGTCTCGAGTATCAGACTTGCGAAAATTTTGATGGTTTCTCAAGCATCCTTTAACTTCAAACCCCCATATCTAGCGAACGGATTGACGAACTCGATTATTTCCTGTTGCATCTGAAAGTAGAAACTCGTCCGATTACAACGGTATGTGTATTTTTGCCCTAGGCCATTCCAGTTATTGGTTTCGAGTAACAGACCAGCGAAAATTTTGATGGTTTCTCAACCGTTCCTTAATTTCAAACTCCCATATCTCGCGAACGGATTGACGAACTCGAGAAATTCCTCTTGCATCTGAAAGTAGAAACGTGCCCCATTACAATGATGTGTGTACTTTTCCCCTAGGCCATTCCAGTTAGTGGTTTCGAGTATCACACTTGCGAAAATTTTGATGGTTTGTCAACCATTCCTTAACTTCGAACTCCCATATCTCGCGAACGGATTGACGAACTCGAGAAATTCCTCTTACATCTGAAAGTTGAAACTCTCCCGATTACAACGGCATGTGTATTTTTGCCCTAGGCCATAGTAGTTATTGGTTTCGAGTATCAGATTTGCGAAAATTTTGATGGTTTCTCCAGCATTCCTTAACTTCTAACTCCCATATCTCGGGAACGGATTGACGAACTCGATTATTTCCTGTTGCATCTGAAAGTAGAAACTCGACCGATTAGAATGGTGTGTGTACTTTTCCCCTAGGTCATTCCAGTTATTCGTTTCTAGCATCAGAAATGCGAAAATTTTGATGGTTTCTCAACCTTTCCTTAACTTCAAACTCCCATATCTCGCCAACGGATTGACGAGCTCGAGAAATTCCTGTTGAATCTGAAAGTAGAAACTCGCCCAATTACAAGGGTATGTGTATTTTTCCCCTAGGCCTTTGTCGTTATTGGTTTCGAGCATCAGACTTGCGAAAATTTTGATGGTTTCTCAACCGTTCCTTAATTTCAAACTCCCATATCTCGCGAACGGATTGACGAACTCGAGAAATTCCTCTTGCATCTGAAAGTAGAAACGTGCCCCATTACAATGATGTGTGTACTTTTCCCCTAGGCCATTCCAGTTAGTGGTTTCGAGTATCACACTTGCGAAAATTTTGATGGTTTGTCAACCATTCCTTAACTTCGAACTCCCATATCTCGCGAACGGATTGACGAACTCGAGAAATTCCTCTTACATCTGAAAGTTGAAACTCTCCCGATTACAACGGCATGTGTATTTTTGCCCTAGGCCATAGTAGTTATTGGTTTCGAGTATCAGATTTGCGAAAATTTTGATGGTTTCTCCAGCATTCCTTAACTTCTAACTCCCATATCTCGGGAACGGATTGACGAACTCGATTATTTCCTGTTGCATCTGAAAGTAGAAACTCGACCGATTAGAATGGTGTGTGTACTTTTCCCCTAGGTCATTCCAGTTATTCGTTTCTAGCATCAGAAATGCGAAAATTTTGATGATTTCTCAACCATTCCTTAAATTCAAGCTTCCATATCTCGCGAACGGAATGACGAACTCGAGAAATACCTGTTGCATCTGAAAGTAGAAACTCGCCCGATTACAATGGTGTCTGTACTTATCCCCTCGGCCATTCCAGTTATTGGTTTCGAGTATCAGACTTGGAAAATTTTGATGGTTTCTCAACCATTCCTTAACTTCAAACTCACATATCTCGCAAGCGGATTGACGAACTCGAGAAATACCTGTTGCATCTGAAAGTAGAAGCACGGCCGATTAAAATGGTGTGTGTACTTTTCCCCTAGGGCATTCCAGTTAATGGTTTCGAGTATCAGATTTGCGAAAACATTGATGGATTCTCAACCATTCCTTAACTTCAAACTCCCATATCTCGCGAACGGATTGACGAACTCGAGAAATTCCTGTTGCATCTGAAAGTAGAAACGCGCCCGATTACAATTGTGTGTGTACTATTCCCCCACGCCATTCCAGTTAATGGTTTCGAGTATCAGTCCAGCGAAAATTTTGATGGTTTCTCAACCATTCCTTAACTTCAAACTGCCATATCTCGCGAACGGATTGACGAACTCGAGAAATTCCTGTTGCATCTGAAGGCAGAAACTCTCCCGATTACAAAGGTATGTGTATTTTTGCCCTAGGCCATTCCAGTTATTGGTTTCGATTATCAGACTTGCGACAATTTTGATGGTTTCTCAAGCATTCCTTAACTTCTAACTCCCATATCTCGGGAACGGATTGACGAACTCGATTATTTCCTGTTGCATCTGAAAGTAGAAACTCGACCGATTAGAATGGTGTGTGTGCTTTTCCCCTAGGTCATTCCAGTTATTCGTTTCTAGCATCAGAAATGCGAAAATTTTGATGGTTTCTCAACCTTTCCTTAACTTCAAACTCCCATATCTCGCCAACGGATTGACGAGCTCGAGAAACTCCTGTTGAATCTGAAAGTAGAAACTCTCCCGATTACAAAGGTATATGTATTTTTCCCCTAGGCCATAGTAGTTATTGGTTTCGCGTACCAGACTTGCAAAAATTGTGATGGTCTCTCAACCATTCCTTAATTTCAAACTCCCATATCTCGCGAACGGATTGACGAACTCGATTATTTTCTGTTGCATCTGAAAGTAGAAAGTCAACCGATTACAATGGTGTGTGTACTTTTCCCCTAGGTCATTCCAGTTATTCGTTTCTAGCATCAGAATTGCAAAAATTTTGATGATTTCTCAACCATTCCTTAAATTCAAGCTTCCATATCTCGCGAACGGAATGACGAACTCGAGAAATTCCTGTTGCATCTGAAAGTAGAAACTCGCCCGATTACAATGGTGTCTGTGCTTATCCCCTCGGCCATTCCAGTTATTGGTTTCGAGTATCAGACTTGGAAAATTTTGATGGTTTCTCAACCATTCCTTAACTTCAAACTCACATATCTCGCAAGCGGATTGACGAACTCGAGAAATACCTGTTGCATCTGAAAGTAGAAGCACGGCCGATTAAAATGGTGTGTGTACTTTTCCCCTAGGGCATTCCAGTTAATGGTTTCGAGTATCAGATTTGCGAAAACATTGATGGATTCTCAACCATTCCTTAACTTCAAACTCCCATATCTCGCGAACGGATTGACGAACTCGAGAAATTCCTGTTGCATCTGAAAGTAGAAACGCGCCCGATTACAATTGTGTGTGTACTATTCCCCCACGCCATTCCAGTTAATGGTTTCGAGTATCAGTCCAGCGAAAATTTTGATGGTTTCTCAACCATTCCTTAACTTCAAACTGCCATATCTCGCGAACGGATTGACGAACTCGAGAAATTCCTGTTGCATCTGAAGGCAGAAACTCTCCCGATTACAAAGGTATGTGTATTTTTGCCCTAGGCCATTCCAGTTATTGGTTTCGATTATCAGACTTGCGAAAATTTTGATGGTTTCTCAACCGTTCCTTAATTTCAAACTCCCATATCTCGCGAACGGATTGACGAACTCGAGAAATTCCTCTTGCATCTGAAAGTAGAAACTCGCCCGATTACAAAGGTATGTGAATTTTTCCCCTAGGCCATAGTAGTTATTGGTTTCGGGTATCAGACTTGCGAAAATTTTGATGGTTTCTCAAGCATTCCTTAACTTCTAACTCCCATATCTCGGGAACGGATTGACAAACTCGATTATTTCCTGTTGCATTTGAAAGTAGAAACTCGACCGATTAGAATGGTGTGTGTACTTTTCCCCTAGGTCATTCCAGTTATTCGTTTCAAGCATCAGAAATGCGAAAATTTTGATGGTTTCTCAACCATTCCTTAACTTCAAACTCCCATATCTCGCGAACGGATTGACGAGCTCGAGAAATTCCTGTTGAATCTGAAAGTAGAAACTCGCCCAATTACAAAGGTATGTGTATTTTTCCCCTAGGCCATAGTAGTTATTGGTTTCGAGTATCAGACTTGCAAAAATTGTGATGGTCTCTCAACCATTCCTTAATTTCAAACTCCCATATCTCGCGAACGAATTAACGAACTCGAGAAATTCCTGTTGCATGTGAAAGTAGAAACTCGCCCCATTACAATGGTGTGTATACTTTTCACCTAGGCCATTCCAGTTATTGGTTTCGAGTACCACACTTGCGAAAATTTTGGTGGTTTCTCAACCATTCCATAACTTCAAACTCCCATATCTCGCGAACGGATTGACGAACTCGATTATTTTCTGTTGCATCTGAAAGTAGAAAGTCAACCGATTACAATGGTGTGTGTACTTTTCCCCTAGGTCATTCCAGTTATTCGTTTCTAGCATCAGAATTGCAAAAATTTTGATGATTTCTCAACCATTCCTTAAATTCAAGCTTCCATATCTCGCGAACGGAATGACGAACTCGAGAAATTCCTGTTGCATCTGAAAGTAGAAACTCGCCCGATTACAATGGTGTCTGTGCTTATCCCCTCGGCCATTCCAGTTATTGGTTTCGAGTATCAGACTTGGAAAATTTTGATGGTTTCTCAACCATTCCTTAACTTCAAACTCACATATCTCGCAAGCGGATTGACGAACTCGAGAAATACCTGTTGCATCTGAAAGTAGAAGCACGGCCGATTAAAATGGTGTGTGTACTTTTCCCCTAGGGCATTCCAGTTAATGGTTTCGAGTATCAGATTTGCGAAAACATTGATGGATTCTCAACCATTCCTCAACTTCAAACTCCCATATCTCGCGAACGGATTGACGAACTCGAGAAATTCCTGTTGCATCTGAAAGTAGAAACGCGCCCGATTACAATTGTGTGTGTACTATTCCCCCACGCCATTCCAGTTAATGGTTTCGAGTATCAGTCCAGCGAAAATTTTGATGGTTTCTCAACCATTCCTTAACTTCAAACTGCCATATCTCGCGAACGGATTGACGAACTCGAGAAATTCCTGTTGCATCTGAAGGCAGAAACTCTCCCGATTACAAAGGTATGTGTATTTTTGCCCTAGGCCATTCCAGTTATTGGTTTCGATTATCAGACTTGCGACAATTTTGATGGTTTCTCAAGCATTCCTTAACTTCTAACTCCCATATCTCGGGAACGGATTGACGAACTCGATTATTTCCTGTTGCATCTGAAAGTAGAAACTCGACCGATTAGAATGGTGTGTGTGCTTTTACCCTAGGTCATTCCAGTTATTCGTTTCTAGCATCAGAAATGCGAAAATTTTGATGGTTTCTCACCCTTTCCTTAACTTCAAACTCCCATATCTCGCCAACGGATTGACGAGCTCGAGAAATTCCTGTTGAATCTGAAAGTAGAAACTCTCCCGATTACAAAGGTATATGTATTTTTCCCCTAGGCCATAGTAGTTATTGGTTTCGCGTACCAGACTTGCAAAAATTGGGATGGTCTCTCAACCATTCCTTAATTTCAAACTCCCATATCTCGCGAACGAATTAACGAACTCGAGAAATTCCTGTTGCATGTGAAAGTAGAAACTCGCCCCATTACAATGGTGTGTATACTTTTCACCTAGGCCATTCCAGTTATTGGTTTCGAGTACCACACTTGCGAAAATTTTGGTGGTTTCTCAACCATTCCATAACTTCAAACTACCATATCTCGCGAACGGATTGACGAACTCGATTATTTTCTGTTGCATCTGAAAGTAGAAAGTCAACCGATTACAATGGTGTGTGTACTTTTCCCCTAGGTCATTCCAGTTATTCGTTTCTAGCATCAGAATTGCAAAAATTTGATGATTTCTCAACCATTCCTTAAATTCAAGCTTCCATATCTCGCGAACGGAATGACGAACTCGAGAAATTCCTGTTGCATCTGAAAGTAGAAACTCGCCCGATTACAATGGTGTCTGTGCTTATCCCCTCGGCCATTCCAGTTATTGGTTTCGAGTATCAGACTTGGAAAATTTTGATGGTTTCTCAACCATTCCTTAACTTCAAACTCACATATCTCGCAAGCGGATTGACGAACTCGAGAAATACCTGTTGCATCTGAAAGTAGAAGCACGGCCGATTAAAATGGTGTGTGTACTTTTCCCCTAGGGCATTCCAGTTAATGGTTTCGAGTATCAGATTTGCGAAAACATTGATGGATTCTCAACCATTCCTTAACTTCAAACTCCCATATCTCGCGAACGGATTGACGAACTCGAGAAATTCCTGTTGCATCTGAAAGTAGAAACGCGCCCGATTACAATTGTGTGTGTACTATTCCCCCACGCCATTCCAGTTAATGGTTTCGAGTATCAGTCCAGCGAAAATTTTGATGGTTTCTCAACCATTCCTTAACTTCAAACTGCCATATCTCGCGAACGGATTGACGAACTCGAGAAATTCCTGTTGCATCTGAAGGCAGAAACTCTCCCGATTACAAAGGTATGTGTATTTTTGCCCTAGGCCATTCCAGTTATTGGTTTCGATTATCAGACTTGCGAAAATTTTGATGGTTTCTCAACCGTTCCTTAATTTCAAACTCCCATATCTCGCGAACGGATTGACGAACTCGAGAAATTCCTCTTGCATCTGAAAGTAGAAACTCGCCCGATTACAAAGGTATGTGAATTTTTCCCCTAGGCCATAGTAGTTATTGGTTTCGGGTATCAGACTTGCGAAAATTTTGATGGTTTCTCAAGCATTCCTTAACTTCTAACTCCCATATCTCGGGAACGGATTGACAAACTCGATTATTTCCTGTTGCATTTGAAAGTAGAAACTCGACCGATTAGAATGGTGTGTGTACTTTTCCCCTAGGTCATTCCAGTTATTCGTTTCTAGCATCAGAAATGCGAAAATTTTGATGGTTTCTCAACCATTCCTTAACTTCAAACTCCCATATCTCGCGAACGGATTGACGAGCTCGAGAAATTCCTGTTGAATCTGAAAGTAGAAACTCGCCCAATTACAAAGGTATGTGTATTTTTCCCCTAGGCCATAGTAGTTATTGGTTTCGAGTATCAGACTTGCAAAAATTGTGATGGTCTCTCAACCATTCCTTAATTTCAAACTCCCATATCTCGCGAACGAATTAACGAACTCGAGAAATTCCTGTTGCATGTGAAAGTAGAAACTCGCCCCATTACAATGGTGTGTATACTTTTCACCTAGGCCATTCCAGTTATTGGTTTCGAGTACCACACTTGCGAAAATTTTGGTGGTTTCTCAACCATTCCATAACTTCAAACTCCCATATCTCGCGAACGGATTGACGAACTCGATTATTTTCTGTTGCATCTGAAAGTAGAAAGTCAACCGATTACAATGGTGTGTGTACTTTTCCCCTAGGTCATTCCAGTTATTCGTTTCTAGCATCAGAATTCCAAAAATTTTGATGATTTCTCAACCATTCCTTAAATTCAAGCTTCCATATCTCGCGAACGGAATGACGAACTCGAGAAATTCCTGTTGCATCTGAAAGTAGAAACTCGCCCGATTACAATGGTGTCTGTGCTTATCCCCTCGGCCATTCCAGTTATTGGTTTCGAGTATCAGACTTGGAAAATTTTGATGGTTTCTCAACCATTCCTTAACTTCAAACTCACATATCTCGCAAGCGGATTGACGAACTCGAGAAATACCTGTTGCATCTGAAAGTAGAAGCACGGCCGATTAAAATGGTGTGTGTACTTTTCCCCTAGGGCATTCCAGTTAATGGTTTCGAGTATCAGATTTGCGAAAACATTGATGGATTCTCAACCATTCCTTAACTTCAAACTCCCATATCTCGCGAACGGATTGACGAACTCGAGAAATTCCTGTTGCATCTGAAAGTAGAAACGCGCCCGATTACAATTGTGTGTGTACTATTCCCCCACGCCATTCCAGTTAATGGTTTCGAGTATCAGTCCAGCGAAAATTTTGATGGTTTCTCAACCATTCCTTAACTTCAAACTGCCATATCTCGCGAACGGATTGACGAACTCGAGAAATTCCTGTTGCATCTGAAGGCAGAAACTCTCCCGATTACAAAGGTATGTGTATTTTTGCCCTAGGCCATTCCAGTTATTGGTTTCGATTATCAGACTTGCGACAATTTTGATGGTTTCTCAAGCATTCCTTAACTTCTAACTCCCATATCTCGGGAACGGATTGACGAACTCGATTATTTCCTGTTGCATCTGAAAGTAGAAACTCGACCGATTAGAATGGTGTGTGTGCTTTTACCCTAGGTCATTCCAGTTATTCGTTTCTAGCATCAGAAATGCGAAAATTTTGATGGTTTCTCACCCTTTCCTTAACTTCAAACTCCCATATCTCGCCAACGGATTGACGAGCTCGAGAAATTCCTGTTGCATTTGAAAGTAGAAACTCGACCGATTAGAATGGTGTGTGTACTTTTCCCCTAGGTCATTCCAGTTATTCGTTTCTAGCATCAGAAATGCGAAAATTTTGATGGTTTCTCAACCATTCCTTAACTTCAAACTCCCATATCTCGCGAACGGATTGACGAGCTCGAGAAATTCCTGTTGAATCTGAAAGTAGAAACTCGCCCAATTACAAAGGTATGTGTATTTTTCCCCTAGGCCATAGTAGTTATTGGTTTCGAGTATCAGACTTGCAAAAATTGTGATGGTCTCAACCATTCCTTAATTTCAAACTCCCATATCTCGCGAACGGTTTGACGAACTCGAGAAATTCATGTTGCATCTGAAAGTAGAAACTCGACCGATTAGAATGGTGTGTGTGCTTTTCCCCTAGGTCATTCCAGTTATTCGTTTCTAGCATCAGAAATGCGAAAATTTTGATAGTTTCTCAACCATTCCTTAAATTCAAGCTTCCATATCTCGCGAACGGAATGACGAACTCGAGAAATTCCTGTTGCATCTGAAAGTAGAAACGCGCCCGATTACAATTGTGTGTGTACTATTCCCCTAGGCCATTCCAGTTAATGGTTTCGAGTATCAGTCCAGCGAAAATTTTGATAGTTTCTCAAGCATTGCTTAACTTCAAACTCACATATCTCGCGAACGGATTGCCGAATCCGAAAAATTTCTGTTGCATCTGTTAGTAGAAACTCTCCCGATTACAACGGTGTGTGTACTTTTCCCCCAGGTCATTCCAGTTATTCGTTTCTAGCATCAGACCTGCGACAATTTTGATGGTTTCTCAACCATTCCTTAACTTCAAACTCCCATATCTCGCGAACGGGTTGACGAACTCGAGAAATTCCTGTTGCATCTGAAAGTAGAAACTCGCCCGATTACAAAGGTATGTGTATTTTTGCCCTAGGCCATAGTAGTTATTGGTTTCGAGTATCAGACTTGCGAACATTGTGATGGTTTCTCAACAATTCCTTAACTTCAAGCTCCCATATCTCGCGAACGGATTGACGGACACCAGAAATTCCGGTTGCATCTGGAAGAAGAAACTCTCCCGATTACAACGGCATACCATTTATTCGTTTCTAGCATCAGACCTGCGAAAATTTTGAAGGTTTCTCAACCATTCCTTAACTTCAAACTCCCATATCTCGCGAACGGATTGACGAACTCGAGAAATTCCTGTTGCATCTAAAAGTAGAAACAGGCCCGATTACAATGGTGTGCGTATTTTTGCCCTAGGCCACAGTAGTTATTTGTTTCGAGTATCAGACTTTCGAAAATTTTGATGGTATCTCAACATTTCCTTAACTTCAAACTCCTATATCTCGCGAACGGATTGACGAACTCGAGCAATTCCTGTTGCATCCGAAAGTAGAAACTCGCCCGATTACAAAGGTATGTGTATTTTTCCCGTAGGCCGTTGTAGTTATTGGTTTCGCGTATCACACTCGCGCAAATTTTGATGGTTTCTCAACCTTTCCTTAACTTCAAACTCCTATATCTCGCGAACGGATTGACGAACTCGAGAAATTCCTGTTGCATCTGAAAGTAGAAACGCGCCCGATTACAATGGTGTGTGTACTATTACCCTAGGCCATTCCAGTTAATGGTTTCGAGTATCATTCCAGCGAAAATTTTGATGGTTTCTCAAGCATTGCTTAACTTCAAACTCACATATCTCGCGAACGGATTGCCGAATCCGAAAAATTTCTGTTGCATCTGAAAGTAGAAACTGTCCCGATTACAACGGTATGTGTATTTTTCCCCTAGGCCATTGTAGTTATTGGTTTCGAGTATCAGACTTGCGAAAATTGTGATGGTTTCTCAACCATTCCTTAACATCAAACTCACATATCTCGCGAACGGGTTGACGAACTCGAGAAGTTCCTGTTGCATCTGAAAGTAGAAACTCGCCCGATTACATTGGTTTGTGTACTTTTCCCCTAGGCCATTCCAGTTTTTCGTTTCTAGCATCAGAATTGCGAAAATTTTGATGGTTTCTCAACCATCTCTTAACTCCAAACTCCGATATTTCGCGAACGCTTTGACGAATCCGAAAAAATTTCTGTTGCATCTGAAAGTAGAAACTCTCCCGATTACTATGGTATGTGAATTTTTCCCCCAAGCCTTTGTAGTTGTTGGTTTCGAGTATCAGACTTGCGAAAATTTTGATGGTTTCTCAACCATTCCTTAATTTCAAACTCACATATCTCGCGAACGGATTGACGAACTCGAGAAATTCCTGTTGCATCTGAATGTTGAAACCCGCCCGATTACAATGGTGTGTGTACTTTTTCCCTGGGCCTTTCAATTATTGGTTTCGAGTATCAGACCTGCGAAAATTTTGATTGTTTCTCAACCATTCCTTAAATTCAAGCTACCATATCTCGCGAAAGGAATGACGAACTCGAGAAATTCCTCTTGCATCTGAAAGCAGAAACTCGCTCGATTACAATGGTATGTGTATTTTTGCCCTAGGCCACAGTAGTTATTGGTTTCGAGTATCAGGCTTGTGAAAATTGTGATGGTTTCTCAACCTTTCCTTAACTTCAATCTCCCATATCTCGCGAACGGATTGACGAACTCGAGAAATTCCTGTTGCATCTGAAACCAGAAACTCGTCCGATTACAACGGTATGTGTATTTTTGCCCTAGGCCATAGTAGTTGTTGGTTTCGAGTATCAGACTTGCGAAAATTTTGTTGGTTTCTCAACCATTCCTTAACTTCAAACTCCCATATCTCGCGAACGGATTGACGAACTCGAGAATTTCCTATTGCATCTGAAAGCAGAAACTCGCCCGATTACAAAGGTATGTGTATTTTTCCCCTAGGCCATTCCAGTTTTTCGTTTCTAGTATCAGACTTGCGAAAATTTTGATGGTTTCTCAACCATTCCTTAACTTCAAACTCACATATCTCGCGAACGGATTGACGAACTCGAGAAATTCCTGTTGCATCTGAATGTAGAAACCCGCCCGATTACAATGGTGTGTGTACTTTTTCCCTGGGCCGTTTCAATTATTGGTTTCGAGTATCAGACCTGCGAAAATTTTGATTGTTTCTCAACCATTCCTTAAATTCAAGCTACCATATCTCGCGAACGGAATGACGAACTCGAGAAATTCCTGTTGCATCTGAAAGTAGGAACTCGCCCGATTACAATGGTGTGTGTACTTATCCCCTAGGCCATTCCAGTTATTGGTTTCGAGTATCAGACTTGCGAAAATTTTGATGGTTTCTCAACCATTCCTTAACTTCAAACTCCCATATCTCGCGAACGGATTGACGAACTCGAGAATTTCCTATTGCATCTGAAAGCAGAAACTCTCCCGATTACAACGGTATGTGTAATTTCCCCTAGGCTATTGTAGTTATTGGTTTCGAGTATCAGACTTGCGAAAATTGTGATGGTTTCTCAACCTTTCCTTAACTTCAATCTCCCATATCTCGCGAACGCATTGACGAACTCGAGAAATTCCTGTTGCATCTGAAAGTAGAAACTCGCCCGATTACAAAGGTATGTGTATTTTTCCCCTAGGCCTTTTTAGTTATTGGTTTCGCGTATCAGACTTGCGCAAATTTTGATGGTTTCTCAAGCATTGCTTAGCTTCAAACTCACATATCTCGCGAACGGATTGACGAACTCGAGAAGTTCCTGTTGCATCTGAATGTAGAAACCCGCCCGATTACAATGGTGTGTGTACTTTTTCCCTGGGCCGTTTCAATTATTGGTTTCGAGTATCAGACCTGCGAAAATTTTGATTGTTTCTCAACCATTCCTTAAATTCAAGCTACCATATCTCGCGAACGGAATGACGAACTCGAGAAATTCCTGTTGCATCTGAAAGTAGGAACTCGCCCGATTACAATGGTGTGTGTACTTATCTCCTAGGCCATTCCAGTTATTGGTTTCGAGTATCAGACTTGCGAAAATTTTGATGGTTTCTCAACCATTCCTTAACTTCAAACTCCCATATCTCGCGAACGGATTGACGAACTCGAGAATTTCCTATTGCATCTGAAAGCAGAAACTCTCCCGATTACAACGGTATGTGTAATTTCCCCTAGGCTATTGTAGTTATTGGTTTCGAGTATCAGACTTGCGAAAATTGTGATGGTTTCTCAACCTTTCCTTAACTTCAATCTCCCATATCTCGCGAACGCATTGACGAACTCGAGAAATTCCTGTTGCATCTGAAAGTAGAAACTCGCCCGATTACAAAGGTATGTGTATTTTTCCCCTAGGCCTTTTTAGTTATTGGTTTCGCGTATCAGACTTGCGCAAATTTTGATGGTTTCTCAAGCATTGCTTAGCTTCAAACTCACATATCTCGCGAACGGATTGCCGAATCCGAAGAATGTCTGTTGCACCTGAAAGTAGAAACTCTCCCGATTACAAGGGTATGTGTATTTTTCCCCTAGGCCATTCCAGTTATTGGTTTCGAGTATCAGACTTGCCAAAATTTTGATGGTTTCTCAACCATTCCTTAACTTCAAACTCCCATATCTCGCGAACGGATTGACGAACTCGAGAAATTCCTGTTGCATCTGAAACCAGAAACTCGTCCGATTACAACGGTATGTGTATTTTTGCCCTAGGCCATAGTAGTTATTGGTTTCGAGTATCAGACTTGCGAAAATTTTGATGGTTTCTCAATGGTTCCTTAATTTCAAACTCCCATATCTCGGGAACGGATTGACGAACTCGATTATTTCCTGTTGCATCTGAAAGTAGAAACTCTCCCGATTACAAGGGTATGTGTATTTTTCCCCTAGGCCATTCCAGTTATTGGTTTCGAGTACCAGACTTGCGAAAATTTTGATGGTTTCTCAACCATTTCTCAACTTCAAACTCCCATATCTCGCGAACGGATTGAGGAACACGAGAAATTCCTGTTGCATCTGAAAGTAGAAACTCGCCCGATTACAAAGGTATGTGTTTTTTTCCCCTAGGCCATTCCAGTGATTGGTTTCGAGTATCAGACTTGCGAAAATTTTGATGGTTTCTCAACCATTTCTCAACTTCAAACTCCCATATCTCGCGAACGGATTGACGAACTCGAGAAATTCCTGTTGCATCTGAAAGTAGAAACTCGCCCGATTACAAAGGTATGTGTATTTTTCCCCTAGGCCATTCCAGTGATTGGTTTCGAGTATCAGACCTGCGAAAATTTTGATGGTTTCTCAACCATTCCTTAAATTCAAGCTACCATATCTCGCGAACGCAATGACGAACTCGAGAAATTCCTGTTGCATCTGAAAGTAGAAACTCGCCCGATTACAAAGGTATGTGTATTTTTCCCCTAGGCCTTTGTAGGTACTGGTTTCGCGTATCAGACTTGCGCAAATTTTGATGGTTTCTCAAGCATTCCTTAACTTCAAACTCGCATATCTCGCGAACGGATTGCCGAATCCGAAAAATGTCTGTTGCATCTGAAAGTAGAAACTCTCCCGATTACAAGGGTATGTGTATTTTTCCCCTAGGCCATTCCAGTTATTGGTTTCGAGTACCAGACTTGCGAAAATTTTGATGGTTTCTCAACCGTTCCTTAATTTCAAACTCCCATATCTCGCGAGCGGATTGGCGAACTCGATTATTTCCTGTTGCACCTTAAAGTAGAAACACGACCGATTACAATGGTGTGTGTACTTTTCCCCTAGGTCATTCCAGTTATTCGTTTCTAGCATCAGAATTGCGAAAATTTTGTTGGTTTATCAACCATTCCTTAACCTCAAACTCCCATATCTCGCGAACGGATTGACGAGCTCTATCAATTCCTGTTGCATCTGAAAGTATAAACTCGCCCGATTACAAATGTATGTGTATTTTTCCCCTAGGCCGTTCCAGTTATTGTTTTCGAGTATCAGACATGCGAAAATTTTGATGGTTTCTCAACCATTCCTTAACTTCAAACTCCCATATCTCGCGAACGGATTGACGAACTCGATTATGTCCTGTTGCATCTGAAAGTATAAACTCGCCCGATTACAAAGGTATGTGTATTTTTCCCATAGGCCTTTGTAGTTATTGGTTTTGAGTATCAGACTTGCGAAAATTTTGATGGTTTCTCAACCGTTCCTTAACTTCAAACTCCCATATCTCGCGAACGGATTGACGAACTCGATTATGTCCTGTTGCATCTGAAAGTAGAAAGTCTACCGATTACAATGGTGTGTGTACTTTTCCCCTAGGTCATTCCAGTTATTCGATTCTAGCATCAGAATTGCGAAAATTTGGATGGTTTCTCAACCATTCCTTAACTTCAAACTCCCATATATCGCGAACGGATTGACGAACTCGAGAAATTCCTGTCGCCTCTGAAAGTAGAGACTTGCCCGATTACAATGGTGTGTGTACTTTTCCCCTAGGCCGTTCCAGTTATTGTTTTCGAGTATCAGACATGCGAAAATTTTGATGGTTTCTCAACCATTCCTTAACTTCAAATTCCCATATCTCGCGAACGGATTGACGAACTCGAGAAATTCCTGTTGCATCTGAAACCAGAAGCTCGTCGGATTACAAAGGTATGTGTATTTTTCCCCTAGGGCATTGTAGTTATTGGTTTTGAGTATCAGACTTGCGAAAATTTTGATGGTTTTCAAACATTCCTTAACTTCAAACTCCCATATCTCGCGAACGGATTGACGAGCTCGAGAAATTCCTGTTGCATCTGAAAGTATAAACTCGCCCGATTACAAAGGTATGTGTATCTGTCTCCTAGGCCTTTGTAGTTATTGGTTTCGAGTATCAGACTTGCGAATATTTTGATGGTTTCTCAACCATTCCTTAACTTCAAACTCCCATATCTCGCGAACGGATTGATGAACTCGATTATTTCCTGTTGCATCTGAAAGTAGAAAGTCGACCGATTACAATGGTGTGTGTACTTTTTCCCTAGGTCATTCCAGTTATTCGTTTCTAGCATCAGAATTGCGAAAATTTTGTTGGTTTCTCAACCATTCCTTAACCTCAAACTCCCATATCTCGCGAACGGATTGACGAACTCGAGAAATTCCTGTTGCATCTGAAAGCGAAACTCGTCCGATTACAACGGTATGTGTATTTTCCCCCTTGGCCGTTCTAGTTATTGGTTTCGAGTATCACACTTTCGAAAATTTTGATTGTTTCACAACCATTCCTTAACTTCAAACTCCCATATCTCGCGAACGGATTGACGAGCTCGAGATATTCCTGTTGCATCTGAAAGTAGAAAGTCGACCGATTACAATGGTTTGTGTACTTTTTCCCTAGGTCATTCCAGTTATTCGTTTCTAGCATCAGAATTGCGAAAATGTTGATGGTTTCTCAACCATTCCTTAACTTCAAACTCCCATATCTCACGAACGGATTGACGAACTCGAGAAGTTCCTGTTGCATCTGAAAGCGAAACTCGTCCGATTACAACGGTATGTGTATTTTTCCCCTTGGCCGTTCCAGTTATTGGTTTCGAGTATCACACTTGCGAAAATTTTGATTGTTTCTCAACCATTCCTTAACTTCAAATTCCCATATCTCGCGAACGGATTGACGAACTCGAGAAATTCCTGTTGCATCTGAAACCAGAAGCTCGTCCGATTACAAATGTATGTGTATTTTTCCCCTTGGACTTTGTAGTTATTGGTTTCGAGTTTCAGACTTGCGAAAATTTTGATGGTTTCTCAAGCATTCCTTAACTTCAAACTCCCATATCTCGCGAACGGATTGACGAACTCGATTATTTCCTGTTGCATCTGAAAGTAGAAAGTCTACCGATTACAATGGTGTGTGTACTTTTCCCCTAGGTCATTCCAGTTATTCGATTCTAGCATCAGAATTGCGAAAATTTGGATGGTTTCTCAACCATTCCTTCACTTCAAACTCCCATATATCGCGAACGGATTGACGAACTCGAGAAATTCCTGTCGCCTCTGAAAGTAGAGACTTGCCCGATTACAATGGTGTGTGTACTTTTCCCCTAGGCCGTTCCAGTTATTCGTTTCTAGCATCAGAATTGCGAAAATGTTGATGGTTTCTCAACCATTCCTTAACTTCAAACTCCCATATCTCACGAACGGATTGACGAACTCGAGAAATTCCTGTTGCATCTGAAAGCGAAACTCGTCCGATTACAACGGTATGTGTATTTTTCCCCTTGGCCGTTCCAGTTATTGGTTTCGAGTATCACACTTGCGAAAATTTTGATTGTTTCTCAACCATTCCTTAACTTCAAATTCCCATATCTCGCGAACGGATTGACGAACTCGAGAAATTCCTGTTGCATCTGAAACCAGAAGCTCGTCCGATTACAAATGTATGTGTATTTTTCCCCTAGGACTTTGTAGTTATTGGTTTCGAGTTTCAGACTTGCGAAAATTTTGATGGTTTCTCAAGCATTCCTTAACTTCAAACTCCCATATCTCGCGAACGGATTGACGAACTCGATTATTTCCTGTTGCATCTGAAAGTAGAAAGTCTACCGATTACAATGGTGTGTGTACTTTTCCCCTAGGTCATTCCTGTTACTCGATTCTAGCATCAGAATTGCGAAAATTTGGATGGTTTCTCAACCATTCCTTAACTTCAAACTCCCATATATCGCGAACGGATTGACGAACTCGAGAAATTCCTGTCGCCTCTGAAAGTAGAGACTTGCCCGATTACAAAGGTATGTGTATTTTTGCCCTAGGCCATAGTAGTTATTGGTTTCGAGTATCAGACTTGCGAAAATTTTGATGGTTTCTCAACCATTCCTTAACTTCAAATTCCCATATCTCGCGAACGGATTGACGAACTCGAGAAATTCCTGTTGCATCTGAAACCAGAAGCTCGTCCGATTACAAAGGTATGTGTATTTTTCCCCTAGGGCATTGTAGTTATTGGTTTTGAGTATCAGACTTGCGAATATTTTGATGGTTTCTCAACCATTCCTTAACTTCAAACTCCCATATCTCGCGAACGGATTGACGAACTCGAGAATTTCCTATTGCATCTGAAAGCAGAAACTCGCCCGATTACAAAGATATGTGTATTTTTCCCCTAGGCCATTCCAGTTTTTCGTTTCTAGTATCAGCCTTGCGAAAATTTTGATGGTTTCTCAACCATTCCTTAACTTCAAACTCACATATCTCGCGAACGGATTGACGAACTCGAGAAATTCCTGTTGCATCTGAATGTAGAAACCCGCCCGATTACAATGGTGTGTGTACTTTTTCCCTGGGCCGTTTCAATTATTGGTTTCGAGTATCAGACCTGCGAAAATTTTGATTGTTTCTCAACCATTCCTTAAATTCAAGCTACCATATCTCGCGAACGGAATGACGAACTCGAGAAATTCCTGTTGCATCTGAAAGTAGAAACTCGCCCGATTACAAAGGTATGTGTATTTTTCCCCTAGGCCTTTTTAGTTATTGGTTTCGCGTATCAGACTTGCGCAAATTTTGATGGTTTCTCAAGCATTGCTTAGCTTCAAACTCACATATCTCGCGAACGGATTGCCGAATCCGAAAAATGTCTGTTGCACCTGAAAGTAGAAACTCTCCCGATTACAAGGGTATGTGTATTTTTCCCCTAGGCCATTCCAGTTATTGGTTTCGAGTACCAGACTTGCGAAAATTTTGATGGTTTCTCAACCATTCCTCAACTTCAAACTCCCATATCTCGCGAACGGATTGACGAACTCGAGAAATTCCTGTTGCATCTGAAAGTAGAAACTCGCCCGATTACAAAGGTATGTGTATTTTTCCCCTAGGCCATTCCAGTGACTGGTTTCGAGTATCAGACTTGCCAAAATTTTGATGGTTTCTCAACCATTCCTTAACTTCAAACTCCCATATCTCGCGAACGGATTGACGAACTCGAGAAATTCCTGTTGCATCTGAAACCAGAAACTCGTCCGATTACAACGGTATGTGTATTTTTGCCCCAGGCCATAGTAGTTATTGGTTTCGAGTATCAGACTTGCGAAAATTTTGATGGTTTCTCAACCGTTCCTTAATTTCAAACTCCCATATCTCGGGAACGGATTGACGAACTCGATTATTTCCTGTTGCATCTGAAAGTAGAAACTCTCCCGATTACAAGGGTATGTGTATTTTTCCCCTAGGCCATTCCAGTTATTGGTTTCGAGTACCAGACTTGCGAAAATTTTGATGGTTTCTCAACCATTTCTCAACTTCAAACTCCCATATCTCGCGAACCGATTGAGGAACTCGAGAAATTCCTGTTGCATCTGAAAGTAGAAACTCGCCCGATTACAAAGGTATCTGTTTTTTTCCCCTAGGCCATTCCAGTGATTGGTTTCGAGTATCAGACTTGCGAAAATTTTGATGGTTTCTCAACCATTTCTCAACTTCAAACTCCCATATCTCGCGAACGGATTGACGAACTCGAGAAATTCCTGTTGCATCTGAAAGTAGAAACTCGCCCGATTACAAAGGTATGTGTATTTTTCCCCTAGGCCATTCCAGTGATTGGTTTCGAGTATCAGAACTGCGAAAATTTTGATGGTTTCTCAACCATTCCTTAAATTCAAGCTACCATATCTCGCGAACGGATTGACGAACTCGAGGAATTCCTGTTGCAACTGAAAGCAGAAACTCGCCCCATTAAAATGGTGTGTGTACTTTTCCCCTAGGTCATTCCAGTTATTGGTTTCGAGTATCAGACTTGCGAAAATTTTGATGGTTTCTCAACAGTTCCTTAATTAGAAACTCCCATATTTCGCGAACGGATTGACGAGCTCGATCAATTCCTGTTGCATCTGAAAGTATAAACTCGCCCGATTACAATGGTGTGTGTACTTTTCCCCTAGGCCGTTCCAGTTATTCGTTTCTAGCATCAGAATTGCGAAAATGTTGATGGTTTCTCAACCATTCCTTAACTTCAAACTCCCATATCTCACGAACGGATTGACGAACTCGAGAAATTCCTGTTGCATCTGAAAGCGAAACTCGTCCGATTACAACGGTATGTGTATTTTTCCCCTTGGCCGTTCCAGTTATTGGTTTCGAGTATCACACTTGCGAAAATTTTGATGGTTTCTCAACCATTTCTCAACTTCAAACTCCCATATCTCGCGAACGGATTGACGAACTCGAGAAATTCCTGTTGCATCTGAAACCAGAAGCTCGTCCGATTACAAAGGTATGTGTATTTTTGCCCTAGGCCATAGTAGTTATTGGTTTCGAGTATCAGACTTGCGAAAATTTTGATGGTTTCTCAACCATTCCTTAACTTCAAATTCCCATATCTCGCGAACGGATTGACGAACTCGAGAAATTCCTGTTGCATCTGAAACCAGAAGCTCGTCCGATTACAAAGGTATGTGTATTTTTCCCCTAGGGCATTGTAGTTATTGGTTTTGAGTATCAGACTTGCGAATATTTTGATGGTTTCTCAACCATTCCTTAACTTCAAACTCCCATATCTCGCGAACGGATTGACGAACTCGAGAAATTCCTGTTGCATCTGAAAGTAGAAACTCGCCCGATTACAAAGGTATGTGTATTTTTCCCCTAGGCCATTCCAGTGACTGGTTTCGAGTATCAGACTTGCCAAAATTTTGATGGTTTCTCAACCATTCCTTAACTTCAAACTCCCATATCTCGCGAACGGATTGACGAACTCGAGAAATTCCTGTTGCATCTGAAACCAGAAACTCGTCCGATTACAACGGTATGTGTATTTTTGCCCCAGGCCATAGTAGTTATTGGTTTCGAGTATCAGACTTGCGAAAATTTTGATGGTTTCTCAACCGTTCCTTAATTTCAAACTCCCATATCTCGGGAACGGATTGACGAACTCGATTATTTCCTGTTGCATCTGAAAGTAGAAACTCTCCCGATTACAAGGGTATGTGTATTTTTCCCCTAGGCCATTCCAGTTATTGGTTTCGAGTACCAGACTTGCGAAAATTTTGATGGTTTCTCAACCATTTCTCAACTTCAAACTCCCATATCTCGCGAACGGATTGAGGAACTCGAGAAATTCCTGTTGCATCTGAAAGTAGAAACTCGCCCGATTACAACGGTATGTGTATTTTTCCCCTAGGCCATTCCAGTTATTGGTTTCGAGTACCAGACTTGCGAAAATTTTGATGGTTTCTCAACCATTCCTCAACTTCAAACTCCCATATCTCGCGAACGGATTGACGAACTCGAGAAATTCCTGTTGCATCTGAAAGTAGAAACTCGCCCGATTACAAAGGTATGTGTATTTTTCCCCTAGGCCATTCCAGTGACTGGTTTCGAGTATCAGACTTGCCAAAATTTTGATGGTTTCTCAACCATTTCTCAACTTCAAACTCCCATATCTCGCGAACGGATTGACGAACTCGAGAAATTCCTGTTGCATCTGAAAGTAGAAACTCGCCCGATTACAAAGGTATGTGTATTTTTCCCCTAGGCCATTCCAGTGATTGGTTTCGAGTATCAGAACTGCGAAAATTTTGATGGTTTCTCAACCATTCCTTAAATTCAAGCTACCATATCTCGCGAACGGATTGACGAACTCGAGGAATTCCTGTTGCAACTGAAAGCAGAAACTCGCCCCATTAAAATGGTGTGTGTACTTTTCCCCTAGGTCATTCCAGTTATTGGTTTCGAGTATCAGACTTGCGCAAATTTTGATGGTTTCTCAAGCATTCCTTAACTTCAAACTCGCATATCTCGCGAACGGATTGCCGAATCCGAAAAATGTCTGTTGCATCTGAAAGTAGAAACTCTCCCGATTACAAGGGTATGTGTATTTTTCCCCTAGGCCATTCCAGTTATTGGTTTCGAGTACCAGACTTGCGAAAATTTTGATGGTTTCTCAACCGTTCCTTAATTTCCAACTCCCATATCTCGCGAGCGGATTGGCGAACTCGATTATTTCCTGTTGCACCTTAAAGTAGAAACACGACCGATTACAAATGTATGTGTATTTTTCCCCTAGGACTTTGTAGTTATTGGTTTCGAGTTTCAGACTTGCGAAAATTTTGATGGTTTCTCAAGCATTCCTTAACTTCAAACTCCCATATCTCGCGAACGGATTGACGAGCTCGAGAAATTCCTGTTGCATCTGAAAGTATAAACTCGCCCGATTACAAAGGTATGTGTATCTGTCTCCTAGGCCTTTGTAGTTATTGGTTTCGAGTATCAGACTTGCGAATATTTTGATGGTTTCTCAACCATTCCTTAACTTCAAACTCCCATATCTCGCGAACGGATTGATGAACTCGATTATTTCCTGTTGCATCTGAAAGTAGAAAGTCGACCGATTACAATGGTGTGTGTACTTTTTCCCTAGGTCATTCCAGTTATTCGTTTCTAGCATCCGAATTGCGAAAATTTTGTTGGTTTCTCAACCATTCCTTAACCTCAAACTCCCATATCTCGCGAACGGATTGACGAACTCGAGAAATTCCTGTTGCATCTGAAAGCGAAACTCGTCCGATTACAACGGTATGTGTATTTTTCCCCTTGGCCGTTCTAGTTATTGGTTTCGAGTATCACACTTTCGAAAATTTTGATTGTTTCACAACCATTCCTTAACTTCAAATTCCCATATCTCGCGAACGGATTGACGAACTCGAGAAATTCCTGTTGCATCTGAAACCAGAAGCTCGTCCGATTACAAATGTATGTGTATTTTTCCCCTAGGACTTTGTAGTTATTGGTTTCGAGTTTCAGACTTGCGAAAATTTTGATGGTTTCTCAACCATTCCTTAACTTCAAACTCCCATATATCGCGAACGGATTGACGAACTCGAGAAATTCCTGTCGCCTCTGAAAGTAGAGACTTGCCTGGTTACAATGGTGTGTGTACTTTTCCCCTAGGTCATTCCAGTTATTCGATTCTAGCATCAGAATTGCGAAAATTTGGATGGTTTCTCAACCATTCCTTAACTTCAAACTCCCATATATCGCGAACGGATTGACGAACTCGAGAAATTCCTGTCGCCTCTGAAAGTAGAGACTTGCCTGGTTACAATGGTGTGTGTACTTTTCCCCTAGGCCGTTCCAGTTATTGTTTTCGAGTATCAGACTTGCGAAAATTTTGATGGATTCTCAACCATTTCTTAACTTCAAATTCCCATATCTCGCGAACGGATTGACGAACTCGAGAAATTCCTGTTGCATCTGAAAGCGAAACTCGTCCGATTACAACGGTATGTGTATTTTTCCCCTTGGCCGTTCGAGTTATTGGTTTCGAGTATCACACTTGCGAAAATTTTGATTGTTTCTCAACCATTCCTTAACTTCAAAACTCCCATATCTCGCGAACGGATTGACGAGCTCGAGAAATTCCTGTTGCATCTGAAACCAGAGACTCGTCCGATTACAACGGTATGTGTACTTTTCCCCTAGGCCATTCCAGTTATTGGTTTCGAGTATCACACTTGCGAAAATTTTGATGGTTTCTCAACCATTCCTTAACTTCAAACTCCCATATCTCGCGAACGGATTGACGAACTCGAGAAATTCCTGTTGCATCTGAAAGTAGAAACTCGACCGATTACAACGGCATGTGTATTTTTGCCCTAGGCCATAGTAGTTACTGGTTTCGAGTATCAGACTTGCGAAATTTTGATGGTTTCTTAACCATTCCTCAACTTCAAACTGCGATACCTCGCGAACGGATTGGCGAACTCGAGAAATTCCTGTTGCATTTGAAAGTAGAAACTGGCCCGATTACAATGGTGTGTGTACTTTTCCCCTAGGCCGTTCCGGTTGTCGGTTTCGAGTATCAGACTTGTGAAAATTTTGATGGTTTCTCAACCATTCCTTAACTTCAAACACCCATATATCGCGAACGGATTGACGAGCTCGAGAAATTCCTGTTGCATCTGAAAGTATAAACTCGCCCGATTACAAAGGTATGTGTATTTTTCCCCTAGTGCTTTGTAGTTATTGGTTTCGAGTATCAGACTTGAGAAAATTTTGATGGTTTTTCAACCATTCCTTAACTTCAAACTTTCATATCTCGCGAACGGATTGACGACCTCGAGGAACTCCTGTTGCATCTGAAAGTAGAAACTCGCCCGTTTACAATGGTGTGTGTACTTTTCCCCTAGGCCGTTCCAGTTATTGTTTTCGAGTATCAGACTTGCGAAAATTTTGATGGATTCTCAACCATTTCTTAACTTCAAATTCCCATATCTCGCGAACGGATTGACGAACTCGAGAAATTCCTGTTGCATCTGAAAGCGAAACTCGTCCGATTACAACGGTATGTGTATTTTTCCCCTTGGCCGTTCGAGTTATTGGTTTCGAGTATCACACTTGCGAAAATTTTGATTGTTTCTCAACCATTCCTTAACTTCAAAACTCCCATATCTCGCGAACGGATTGACGAGCTCGAGAAATTCCTGTTGCATCTGAAACCAGAGACTCGTCCGATTACAACGGTATGTGTACTTTTCCCCTAGGCCATTCCAGTTATTGGTTTCGAGTATCACACTTGCGAAAATTTTGATGGTTTCTCAACCATTCCTTAACTTCAAACTCCCATATCTCGCGAACGGATTGACGAACTCGAGAAATTCCTGTTGCATCTGAAAGTAGAAACTCGACCGATTACAACGGCATGTGTATTTTTGCCCTAGGCCATAGTAGTTACTGGTTTCGAGTATCAGACTTGCGAAATTTTGATGGTTTCTTAACCATTCCTCAACTTCAAACTGCGATACCTCGCGAACGGATTGGCGAACTCGAGAAATTCCTGTTGCATTTGAAAGTAGAAACTGGCCCGATTACAATGGTGTGTGTACTTTTCCCCTAGGCCGTTCCGGTTGTCGGTTTCGAGTATCAGACTTGTGAAAATTTTGATGGTTTCTCAACCATTCCTTAACTTCAAACACCCATATATCGCGAACGGATTGACGAGCTCGAGAAATTCCTGTTGCATCTGAAAGTATAAACTCGCCCGATTACAAAGGTATGTGTATTTTTCCCCTAGTGCTTTGTAGTTATTGGTTTCGAGTATCAGACTTGAGAAAATTTTGATGGTTTTTCAACCATTCCTTAACTTCAAACTTTCATATCTCGCGAACGGATTGACGACCTCGAGGAACTCCTGTTGCATCTGAAAGTAGAAACTCGCCCGTTTACAATGGTGTGTGTACTTTTCCCCTAGGCCTTTGTAGTTATTGGTTTCGAGTATCAGACTTGCGAAAATTTTGATGGTTTCTCAACCATTCCTTAACTTCAAACTCCCATATCTCGCGAACGTGATTGACGAAGTCGAGGAATTCCTGTTGCATCTAAAAGCAGAAACTCGCCCGATTACAACGGAATGTGTATTTTTGCCCTAGGCTATAGTAGTTATTGGTTTCGAGTATCAGACTTCCGAACATTTTGATTGTTTCTCAACCATTCCTTAACTTCAAACTCCCATATCTCGCGAACGGATTGACGAACTCGAGAAATTCCTGTTGCATCTGAAACCAGAAACTCGTCCGGTTACAACGGTATGTGTATTTTTCCCCTAGGCCATTCCAGTTATTGGTTTCGAGTATAAGACTTGCGAAAATTTTGATGGTTTCTTAACCATTCCTTAACTTCAAACTCCCATATCTCGCGAACGGATTGACGAGCTCGAGAAATTCCTGTTGCATCTGAATGTAGAAACTCGCCCGATTACAAAGGTATGTGTATCTGTCTCCTAGACCTTTGTAGTTATTGGTTTCGAGTATCAGACTTGCGAATATTTTGCTGGTTTCTCAACCATTCCTTAACTTCAAACTACCATATCTCGCGAACGGATTGACGAACTCGAGAAATTCCTGTTGCATTTGAAAGTAGAAACTCGACCGATTACAACGGCATGTGTATTTTTGCCCTAGGCCATAGTAGTTATTGGTTTCGAGTATCAGACTTGCGAATATTTTGCTGGTTTCTCAACCATTCCTTAACTTCAAACTCCCATATCTCGCGAACGGATTGGCGAACTCGAGAAATTCCTGTTGCATTTGAAAGTAGAAACTGACCCGATTACAATGGTGTGTGTACATTTCCCCTAGGCCGTTCCGGTTGTTTGTTTCGAGTATCAGACTTGCGAAAATTTTGATGGCTTCTCAAGCATTCCTTAGCTTCAAACTCCCATATCTCGCGAACGGATAGACGAACTCGATTATTTCCTGTTTCATCTGAAAGTAGAAAGTCTACCGATTACAACGGTGTGTGTACTTTTCCCCTACGTCATTCCAGTTATTCGATTCTAACATCAGAATTGCGAAAATTTTGATGGATTCTCAACCATTCCTTAACTTCAAACTCCCATATTTCGCGAACGGATTGACGAGCTCGAGAAATTCCTGTTGCATCTGAATGTAGAAACTCGCCCGATTACAAAGGTATGTGTATTTGTCTCCTAGGCCTTTGTAGTTATTGGTTGCGAGTATCAGACGTGCGAAAGTTTTGATGGTTTCTCAACCATTCCTTAAGTTCAAACTCCCATATCTCGCGAACGGATCGACGAACTCGAGAAATTCCTGTTGCATCTGAAAGTAGAAACTCGCCCGATTACAACGGTGTGTGTATTTTTCCCCTAGGCCATTGTAGTTATTGGTTTCGCGTATCAGGCTTGCGATAATTTTGATGATTTCTCAGCCATTCCTTAACTTCAAACTCCCATATCTCGCGAACGCATTGACGAACTCGAGAAATTCCTGTTGCATCTGAAAGTATAAACTCGCCCGATTACAAAGGTATGTGTATTTTTCCCCTAGTGCTTTGTAGTTATTGGTTTCGAGTATCAGACTTGCGAAAATTTTGATGGTTTCTCAACCATTCCTTAACTTCAAACTCCCATATCTCGCGAACGTGATTGACGAACTCGAGAAATTCCTGTTGCATCTAAAAGCAGAATCTCGCCCGATTACAACGGAATGTGTATTTTTGCCCTAGGCTATAGTAGTTATTGGTTTCGAGTATCAGACTTCCGAACATTTTGATGGTTTCTCAACCATTCCTTAACTTCAAACTCCCATATCTCGCGAACGGATTGACGAGCTCGAGAAATTCCTGTTGCATCTGAATATAGAAACTCGCCCGATTACAAAGGTATGTGTATCTGTCTCCTAGGCTTTTGTAGTTATTGGTTTCGAGTATCAGACGTGCGAAAGTTTTGATGGTTTCTCAACCATTCCTTAACTTCAAACTCCCATATCTCGCGAACGGATTGACGAGCTCGAGATATTCCTGTTGCATCAGAAAGTAGAAACTCGACCGATTACAACGTACAACGGCATGTGTATTTTTGCCCTAGGCCATAGTAGTCACTGGTTTCGAGTATCCGACTTGCGAAATTTTGATGGTTTCTCAACCAATCCTCAACTTCAAACTTCGAAACCTCGCGAACGGATTGGCGAACTCGAGAAATTCCTGTTGCATTTGAAAGTAGAAACTGGCCCGATTACAATGGTGTGTGTACTTTTCCCCTAGGTCATTCCAGTTATTCGTTTCTAGCATCAGAATTGCGAAAATTTTGATGGTTTCTCAGCCATTCCTTAACTTCAAACTCCCATATCTCGCGAACGCATAGACGAACTCGAGAAAGTCCTGTTGCATTTGAAGGTAGCAACTTGCCCGATGACAATGGTGTGTATACTTTGCCCCTAGGCCGTTCCAGTTATTGGTTTCGAGTATCAGACTTGCGAAAATTTTGATGGTTTCTCAACCATTCCTTAACTTCAAACTCCCATATCTCGCGAACGGATTGACGAGCTCGATCAATTCCTGTTGCATCTGAAAGTATAAACTCGCCCGATTACAAAGGTATGTGTATTTTTCCCCTAGGGCTTTGTAGTTACTGGTTTCGAGTATCAGACTTGCGAAAATTTTGATGGCTTCTCAACCATTCCTTAACTTCAAACTCCGATACCTCGCGAACGGATTGGCGAACTCGAGAAGTTCCTGTCGCCTCTGAAAGTAGAAACTTGCCCGATTACAATGATGTGTGTACTTTTCCCCTGGGCAGTTCCGGTTGTCGGTTTCGAGTATCAGACTTGTGAAAATTTTGATGGTTTCTCAACAATTCCTTAACTTCAAACTCCCATATCTCGCGAACGGATTGACGAGCTCGAGAAATTCCTGTTGCATCTGAATGTAGAAACTCGACCGATTACAAAGGTATATGTATCTGTCTCCTAGGCCTTTGTCGTTATTGGTTTCGAGTATCAGACTTGCGAATATTTTGATGGTTTCTCAACCATTCCTTAACTTCAAACTCCCATATCTCGCGAACGGATTGATGAACTCGATTATTTCCTGTTGCACCTGAAAGTAGAAAGTCGAACGATCACAATGGTGTGTGTACTTTTTCCCTAGGTCATTCCAGTTATTCGTTTCTAGCATCAGAATTGCGAAAATTTTGATGGTTTCTCAACCATTCCTTAACTTCAAACTCCCATATCTCGCGAACGGATTGACGAACTCGAGAAATTCCTGTTGCATCTGAAAGCGAAACTCGTCCGATTACAACGGTATGTGTATTTTTCCCCTTGGCCGTTCCAGTTATTTGTTTCGAGTATAACACTTGCGAAAATTTTGATTGTTCTCAACCATTCCTTAACTTCAAACTCCCATATCTCGCGAACGGATTGACGAACTCGAGAAATTCCTGTGGCATCTGAAACCAGAGACTCGTCCGATTACAACGGTATGTGTACTTTTCCCCTAGGCCATTCCAGTTATTGGTTTCGAGTATCAGACTTCCGAACATTTTGATGGTTTCTCATCCATTCCTTAACTTCAAACTCCCATATCTCGCGAACGGATTGACGAACTCGGGAAATTCCTGTTGCATCTGAAAGTAGAAACACGCCCGATTACAACGGTATGTGTATTTTTCCCCTAGGCCATTGTAGTTATTGGTTTCGCGTATCAGACTTGCGAAAATTTCGATGGTTTCTCAGCCATTCCTTAACTTCAAACTCCCATATCTCGCGAACGGATTGACGACCTCGAGGAACTCCTGCTGCATATGAAAGTAGAAACTCGACCGATTACAACGGCATGTGTATTTTTGCCCTAGGCCATAGTAGTTATTGGTTTCGAGTATCAGACTTGCGAATATTTTGCTGGTTTCTCAACCATTCCTTAACTTCAAACTCCCATATCTCGCGAACGGATTGACGAACTCGAGAAATTCCTGTTGCATCTGAAAGTAGAAACTCGCCCGATTACAACGGTATGTGTATTTTTGCCCTAGGCCATAATAGTTATTGGATTCGAGTATCAGACTTGCGAAAATTTTGATGATTTTTCAGCCATTCCTTAACTTCAAACTCCCATATCTCGCGAACGCATTGACGAACTCGAGAAATTCCTGTTGCATCTGAAAGTATAAACTCGCCCGATTACAAAGGTATGTGTATTTTTCCCCTAGTGCTTTGTAGTTATTGGTTTCGAGTATCAGACTTGCGAAAATTTTGATGGTTTCTCAACCATTCCTTAACTTCAAACTCCCATATCTCGCGAACGGATTGACGAGCTCGAGATATTCCTGTTGCATCTGAAAGTAGAAACTCGACCGATTACAACGTACAACGGCATGTGTATTTTTGCCCTAGGCCATAGTAGTCACTGGTTTCGAGTATCCGACTTGCGAAATTTTGATGGTACCTCAACCATTCCTTAACTTCAAACTCCCATATCTCGCGAACGGATTGACGAGCTCGAGAAATTCCTGTTGCATCTGAAAGTAGAAACTCGACCGATTACAACGGCATGTGTATTTTTGCCCTAGGCCATAGTAGTTACTGGTTTCGTGTATCAGACTTGCGAAATTTTGGTGGTTTCTCAACCATTCCTCAACTTCAAACTCCGATACCTCGCGAACGGATTGGCGAACTCGGGAAATTCCTGTTGCATCTGAAAGTAGAAACACGCCCGATTACAACGGTATGTGTATTTTTCCCCTAGGCCATTGTAGTTATTGGTTTCGCGTATCAGACTTGCGAAAATTTTGATGGTTTCTCAACCATTCCTTAACTTCAAACTCCCATATCTCGCGAACGGATTGACGAACTCGAGAAATTCCTGTTGCATCTGAAAGTAGAAACTCGCCCGATTACAACGGTAGGTGTATTTTTGCCCTAGGCCATAATAGTTATTGGATTCGAGTATCAGACTTGCGAAAATTTTGAAGATTTCTCAGCCATTCCTTAACTTCAAACTCACATATCTCGCGAACGCATTGACGAACTCGAGAAATTCTTGTTGCATCTGAAAGTATAAACTCGCCCGATTACAAAGGTATGTGTATTTTTCCCCTAGTGCTTTGTAGTTATTGGTTTCGAGTATCAGACTTGCGAAAATTTTGATGGTTTCTCAACCATTCCTTAACTTCAAACTCCCATATCTCGCGAACGTGATTGACGAACTCGAGAAATTCCTGTTGCATCTAAAAGCAGAATCTCGCCCGATTACAACGGAATGTGTATTTTTGCCCTAGGCTATAGTAGTTATTGGTTTCGAGTATCAGACTTCCGAACATTTTGATGGTTTCTCAACCATTCCTTAACTTCAAACTCCCATATCTCGCGAACGGATTGACGAGCTCGAGAAATTCCTGTTGCATCTGAATATAGAAACTCGCCCGATTACAAAGGTATGTGTATCTGTCTCCTAGGCCTTTGTAGTTATTGGTTTCGAGTATCAGACTAGCGAATATTTTGCTGGTTTCTCAACCATTCCTTAACTTCAAACTCCCATATCTCGCGAACGGATTGACGAACTCGAGAAATTCCTGTTGCATTTGAAAGTAGAAACTCGACCGATTACAACGGCATGTGTATTTTTGCCCTAGGCCATAGTAGTTATTGGTTTCGAGTATCAGACTTGCGAATATTTTGCTGGTTTCTCAACCATTCCTTAACTTCAAACTCCCATATCTCGCGAACGGATTGGCGAACTCGAGAAATTCCTGTTGCATTTGAAAGTAGAAACTGGCCCGATTACAATGGTGTGTGTACTTTTCCCCTAGGCCGTTCCGGTTGTTGGTTTCGAGTATCAGACTTGCGAAAATTTTGATGGCTTCTTAAGCATTCCTTAGCTTCAAACTCCCATATCTCGCGAACGGATTGACGAACTCGATTATTTCCTGTTTCATCTGAAAGTAGAAAGTCTACCGATTACAATGGTGTGTGTACTTTTCCCCTACGTCATTCCAGTTATTCGATTCTAACATCAGAATTGCGAAAATTTTGATGGATTCTCAACCATTCCTTAACTTCAAACTCCCATATTTCGCGAACGGATTGACGAGCTCGAGAAATTCCTGTTGCATCTGAATGTAGAAACTCGCCCGATTACAAAGGTATGTGTATCTGTCTCCTAGGCTTTTGTAGTTATTGGTTTCGAGTATCAGACGTGCGAAACTTTTGATGGTTTCTCAACCATTCCTTAACTTCAAACTCCCATATCTCGCGAACGGATTGACGAGCTCGAGATATTCCTGTTGCATCAGAAAGTAGAAACTCGACCGATTACAACGTACAACGGCATGTGTATTTTTGCCCTAGGCCATAGTAGTCACTGGTTTCGAGTATCCGACTTGCGAAATTTTGATGGTTTCTCAACCATTCCTCAACTTCAAACTTCGAAACCTCGCGAACGGATTGGCGAACTCGAGAAATTCCTGTTGCATTTGAAAGTAGAAACTGGCCCGATTACAATGGTGTGTGTACTTTTCCCCTAGGTCATTCCAGTTATTCGTTTCTAGCATCAGAATTGCGAAAATTTTGATGGTTTCTCAGCCATTCCTTAACTTCAAACTCCCATATCTCGCGAACGCATAGACGAACTCGAGAAAGTCCTGTTGCATTTGAAGGTAGCAACTTGCCCGATGACAATGGTGTGTATACTTTGCCCCTAGGCCGTTCCAGTTATTGGTTTCGAGTATCAGACTTGCGAAAATTTTGATGGTTTCTCAACCATTCCTTAACTTCAAACTCCCATATCTCGCGAACGGATTGACGAGCTCGATCAATTCCTGTTGCATCTGAAAGTATAAACTCGCCCGATTACAAAGGTATGTGTATTTTTCCCCTAGGGCTTTGTAGTTACTGGTTTCGAGTATCAGACTTGCGAAAATTTTGATGGCTTCTCAACCATTCCTTAACTTCAAACTCCGATACCTCGCGAACGGATTGGCGAACTCGAGAAGTTCCTGTCGCCTCTGAAAGTAGAAACTTGCCCGATTACAATGATGTGTGTACTTTTCCCCTAGGCAGTTCCGGTTGTCGGTTTCGAGTATCAGACTTGTGAAAATTTTGATGGTTTCTCAACAATTCCTTAACTTCAAACTCCCATATCTCGCGAACGGATTGACGAGCTCGAGAAATTCCTGTTGCATCTGAATGTAGAAACTCGACCGATTACAAAGGTATATGTATCTGTCTCCTAGGCCTTTGTCGTTATTGGTTTCGAGTATCAGACTTGCGAATATTTTGATGGTTTCTCAACCATTCCTTAACTTCAAACTCCCATATCTCGCGAACGGATTGATGAACTCGATTATTTCCTGTTGCACCTGAAAGTAGAAAGTCGAACGATCACAATGGTGTGTGTACTTTTTCCCTAGGTCATTCCAGTTATTCGTTTCTAGCATCAGAATTGCGAAAATTTTGATGGTTTCTCAACCATTCCTTAACTTCAAACTCCCATATCTCGCGAACGGATTGACGAACTCGAGAAATTCCTGTTGCATCTGAAAGCGAAACTCGTCCGATTACAACGGTATGTGTATTTTTCCCCTTGGCCGTTCCAGTTATTTGTTTCGAGTATCACACTTGCGAAAATTTTGATTGTTCTCAACCATTCCTTAACTTCAAACTCCCATATCTCGCGAACGGATTGACGAACTCGAGAAATTCCTGTGGCATCTGAAACCAGAGACTCGTCCGATTACAACGGTATGTGTACTTTTCCCCTAGGCCATTCCAGTTATTGGTTTCGAGTATCAGACTTCCGAACATTTTGATGGTTTCTCATCCATTCCTTAACTTCAAACTCCCATATCTCGCGAACGGATTGACGAACTCGAGAAATTCCTGTTGCATCTGAAAGTAGAAACTCGACCGATTACAACGGCATGTGTATTTTTCCCCTAGGCCATAGTAGTTACTGGTTTCGAGTATCAGACTTGCGAAATTTTGGTGGTTTCTCAACCATTCCTCAACTTCAAACTCCGATACCTCGCGAACGGATTGGCGAACTCGGGAAATTCCTGTTGCATCTGAAAGTAGAAACACGCCCGATTACAACGGTATGTGTATTTTTCCCCTAGGCCATTGTAGTTATTGGTTTCGCGTATCAGACTTGCGAAAATTTCGATGGTTTCTCAGCCATTCCTTAACTTCAAACTCCCATATCTCGCGAACGGATTGACGACCTCGAGGAACTCCTGCTGCATATGAAAGTAGAAACTCGACCGATTACAACGGCATGTGTATTTTTGCCCTAGGCCATAGTAGTTATTGGTTTCGAGTATCAGACTTGCGAATATTTTGCTGGTTTCTCAACCATTCCTTAACTTCAAACTCCCATATCTCGCGAACGGATTGACGAACTCGAGAAATTCCTGTTGCATCTGAAAGTAGAAACTCGCCCGATTACAACGGTATGTGTATTTTTGCCCTAGGCCATAATAGTTATTGGATTCGAGTATCAGACTTGCGAAAATTTTGATGATTTTTCAGCCATTCCTTAACTTCAAACTCCCATATCTCGCGAACGCATTGACGAACTCGAGAAATTCCTGTTGCATCTGAAAGTATAAACTCGCCCGATTACAAAGGTATGTGTATTTTTCCCCTAGTGCTTTGTAGTTATTGGTTTCGAGTATCAGACTTGCGAAAATTTTGATGGTTTCTCAACCATTCCTTAACTTCAAACTCCCATATCTCGCGAACGGATTGACGAGCTCGAGATATTCCTGTTGCATCTGAAAGTAGAAACTCGACCGATTACAACGTACAACGGCATGTGTATTTTTGCCCTAGGCCATAGTAGTCACTGGTTTCGAGTATCCGACTTGCGAAATTTTGATGGTTTCTCAACCATTCCTTAACTTCAAACTCCCATATCTCGCGAACGGATTGACGAGCTCGAGAAATTCCTGTTGCATCTGAAAGTAGAAACTCGACCGATTACAACGGCATGTGTATTTTTGCCCTAGGCCATAGTAGTTACTGGTTTCGTGTATCAGACTTGCGAAATTTTGGTGGTTTCTCAACCATTCCTCAACTTCAAACTCCGATACCTCGCGAACGGATTGGCGAACTCGGGAAATTCCTGTTGCATCTGAAAGTAGAAACACGCCCGATTACAACGGTATGTGTATTTTTCCCCTAGGCCATTGTAGTTATTGGTTTCGCGTATCAGACTTGCGAAAATTTTGATGGTTTCTCAACCATTCCTTAACTTCAAACTCCCATATCTCGCGAACGGATTGACGAACTCGAGAAATTCCTGTTGCATCTGAAAGTAGAAACTCGCCCGATTACAACGGTAGGTGTATTTTTGCCCTAGGCCATAATAGTTATTGGATTCGAGTATCAGACTTGCGAAAATTTTGAAGATTTCTCAGCCATTCCTTAACTTCAAACTCACATATCTCGCGAACGCATTGACGAACTCGAGAAATTCTTGTTGCATCTGAAAGTATAAACTCGCCCGATTACAAAGGTATGTGTATTTTTCCCCTAGTGCTTTGTAGTTGTTGGTTTCGAGTATCAGACTTGCGAAAATTTTGATGGTTTCTCAACCATTCCTTAACTTCAAATTCCCATATCTCGCGAACGGATTGACGAGCTCGAGATATTCCTGTTGCATCTGAAAGTAGAAACTCGACCGATTACAACGTACAACGGCATGTGTATTTTTGCCCTAGGCCATAGTAGTTACTGGTTTCGAGAATCAGACTTGCGAAATTTTGATGGTTTCTCAACCATTCCTCAACTTCAAACTCCGATACCTCGCGAACGGATTGGCGAACTCGAGAAATTCCTGTTGCATTTGAAAGTAGAAACTGACCCGATTACAATGGTGTGTGTACATTTCCCCTAGGCCGTTCCGGTTGTTTGTTTCGAGTATCAGACTTGCGAAAATTTTGATGGCTTCTCAAGCATTCCTTAGCTTCAAACTCCCATATCTCGCGAACGGATTGACGAACTCGATTATTTCCTGTTTCATCTGAAAGTAGAAAGTCTACCGATTACAATGGTGTGTGTACTTTTCCCCTACGTCATTCCAGTTATTCGATTCTAACATCAGAATTGCGAAAATTTTGATGGATTCTCAACCATTCCTTAACTTCAAACTCCCATATTTCGCGAACGGATTGACGAACTCGAGAAATTCCTGTTGCATCTGAATGTAGAAACTCGCCCGATTACAAAGGTATGTGTATCTGTCTCCTAGGCCTTTGTAGTTATTGGTTGCGAGTATCAGACGTGCGAAAGTTTTGATGGTTTCTCAACCATTCCTTAAGTTCAAACTCCCATATCTCGCGAACGGATTGACGAACTCGAGAAATTCCTGTTGCATCTGAAAGTAGAAACTCGCCCGATTACAACGGTATGTGTATTTTTCCCCTAGGCCATTGTAGTTATTGGTTTCGCGTATCAGACTTGCGAAAATTTTGATGGTTTCTCAACCATTCCTTAACTTCAAACTCCCATATCTCGCGAACGGATTGACGAACTCGAGAAATTCCTGTTGCATCTGAAAGTAGAAACTCGCCCGATTACAACGGTATGTGTATTTTTCCCCTAGGCCATTGTAGTTATTGGTTTCGCGTATCAGACTTGCGAAAATTTTGATGATTTCTCAGCCATTCCTTAACTTCAAACTCCCATATCTCGCGAACGCATTGACGAACTCGAGAAATTCCTGTTGCATCTGAAAGTATAAACTCGCCCGATTACAAAGGTATGTGTATTTTTCCCCTAGTGCTTTGTAGTTATTGGTTTCGAGTATCAGACTTGCGAAAATTTTGATGGTTTCTCAACCATTCCTTAACTTCAAACTCCCATATCTCGCGAACGGATTGACGAGCTCGAGATATTCCTGTTGCATCAGAAAGTAGAAACTCGACCGATTACAACGTACAACGGCATGTGTATTTTTGCCCTAGGCCATAGTAGTCACTGGTTTCGAGTATCCGACTTGCGAAATTTTGATGGTTTCTCAACCATTCCTCAACTTCAAACTTCGAAACCTCGCGAACGGATTGGCGAACTCGAGAAATTCCTGTTGCATTTGAAAGTAGAAACTGGCCCGATTACAATGGTGTGTGTACTTTTCCCCTAGGTCATTCCAGTTATTCGTTTCTAGCATCAGAATTGCGAAAATTTTGATGGTTTCTCAGCCATTCCTTAACTTCAAACTCCCATATCTCGCGAACGCATAGACGAACTCGAGAAAGTCCTGTTGCATTTGAAGGTAGCAACTTGCCCGATGACAATGGTGTGTATACTTTGCCCCTAGGCCGTTCCAGTTATTGGTTTCGAGTATCAGACTTGCGAAAATTTTGATGGTTTCTCAACCATTCCTTAACTTCAAACTCCCATATCTCGCGAACGGATTGACGAGCTCGATCAATTCCTGTTGCATCTGAAAGTATAAACTCGCCCGATTACAAAGGTATGTGTATTTTTCCCCTAGGGCTTTGTAGTTACTGGTTTCGAGTATCAGACTTGCGAAAATTTTGATGGCTTCTCAACCATTCCTTAACTTCAAACTCCGATACCTCGCGAACGGATTGGCGAACTCGAGAAGTTCCTGTCGCCTCTGAAAGTAGAAACTTGCCCGATTACAATGATGTGTGTACTTTTCCCCTAGGCAGTTCCGGTTGTCGGTTTCGAGTATCAGACTTGTGAAAATTTTGATGGTTTCTCAACCATTCCTTAACTTCAAACTCCCATATCTCGCGAACGGATTGACGAGCTCGAGAAATTCCTGTTGCATCTGAATGTAGAAACTCGACCGATTACAAAGGTATATGTATCTGTCTCCTAGGCCTTTGTCGTTATTGGTTTCGAGTATCAGACTTGCGAATATTTTGATGGTTTCTCAACCATTCCTTAACTTCAAACTCCCATATCTCGCGAACGGATTGATGAACTCGATTATTTCCTGTTGCACCTGAAAGTAGAAAGTCGAACGATCACAATGGTGTGTGTACTTTTTCCCTAGGTCATTCCAGTTATTCGTTTCTAGCATCAGAATTGCGAAAATTTTGATGGTTTCTCAACCATTCCTTAACTTCAAACTCCCATATCTCGCGAACGGATTGACGAACTCGAGAAATTCCTGTTGCATCTGAAAGCGAAACTCGTCCGATTACAACGGTATGTGTATTTTTCCCCTTGGCCGTTCCAGTTATTTGTTTCGAGTATCACACTTGCGAAAATTTTGATTGTTCTCAACCATTCCTTAACTTCAAACTCCCATATCTCGCGAACGGATTGACGAACTCGAGAAATTCCTGTTGCATCTGAAACCAGAGACTCGTCCGATTACAACGGTATGTGTACTTTTCCCCTAGGCCATTCCAGTTATTGGTTTCGAGTATCAGACTTCCGAACATTTTGATGGTTTCTCAACCATTCCTTAACTTCAAACTCCCATATCTCGCGAACGGATTGACGAGCTCGAGAAATTCCTGTTGCATCTGAAAGTAGAAACTCGACCGATTACAACGGCATGTGTATTTTTGCCCTAGGCCATAGTAGTTACTGGTTTCGTGTATCAGACTTGCGAAATTTTGGTGGTTTCTCAACCATTCCTCAACTTCAAACTCCGATACCTCGCGAACGGATTGGCGAACTCGGGAAATTCCTGTTGCATCTGAAAGTAGAAACACGCCCGATTACAACGGTATGTGTATTTTTCCCCTAGGCCATTGTAGTTATTGGTTTCGCGTATCAGACTTGCGAAAATTTTGATGGTTTCTCAACCATTCCTTAACTTCAAACTCCCATATCTCGCGAACGGATTGACGAACTCGAGAAATTCCTGTTGCATCTGAAAGTAGAAACTCGCCCGATTACAACGGTAGGTGTATTTTTGCCCTAGGCCATAATAGTTATTGGATTCGAGTATCAGACTTGCGAAAATTTTGAAGATTTCTCAGCCATTCCTTAACTTCAAACTCACATATCTCGCGAACGCATTGACGAACTCGAGAAATTCTTGTTGCATCTGAAAGTATAAACTCGCCCGATTACAAAGGTATGTGTATTTTTCCCCTAGTGCTTTGTAGTTGTTGGTTTCGAGTATCAGACTTGCGAAAATTTTGATGGTTTCTCAACCATTCCTTAACTTCAAATTCCCATATCTCGCGAACGGATTGACGAGCTCGAGATATTCCTGTTGCATCTGAAAGTAGAAACTCGACCGATTACAACGTACAACGGCATGTGTATTTTTGCCCTAGGCCATAGTAGTTACTGGTTTCGAGAATCAGACTTGCGAAATTTTGATGGTTTCTCAACCATTCCTCAACTTCAAACTCCGATACCTCGCGAACGGATTGGCGAACTCGAGAATTCCTGTTGCATTTGAAAGTAGAAACTGACCCGATTACAATGGTGTGTGTACATTTCCCCTAGGCCGTTCCGGTTGTTTGTTTCGAGTATCAGACTTGCGAAAATTTTGATGGCTTCTCAAGCATTCCTTAGCTTCAAACTCCCATATCTCGCGAACGGATTGACGAACTCGATTATTTCCTGTTTCATCTGAAAGTAGAAAGTCTACCGATTACAATGGTGTGTGTACTTTTCCCTACGTCATTCCAGTTATTCGATTCTAACATCAGAATTGCCGAAAATTTTGATGGATTCTCAACCATTCCTTAACTTCAAACTCCCATATTTCGCGAACGGATTGACGAACTCGAGAAATTCCTGTTGCATCTGAATGTAGAAACTCGCCCGATTACAAAGGTATGTGTATCTGTCTCCTAGGCCTTTGTAGTTATGGTTGCGAGTATCAGACGTGCGAAAGTTTTGATGGTTTCTCAACCATTCCTTAAGTTCAAACTCCCATATCTCGCGAACGGATTGACGAACTCGAGAAATTCCTGTTGCATCTGAAGTAGAAACTCGCCCGATTACAACGGTATGTGTATTTTTCCCCTAGGCCATTGTAGTTATTGGTTTCGCGTATCAGACTTGCGAAAATTTTGATGGTTTCTCAACCATTCCTTAACTTCAAACTCCCATATCTCGCGAACGGATTGACGAACTCGAGAAATTCCTGTTGCATCTGAAAGTAGAAACTCGCCCGATTACAACGGTATGTGTATTTTTTCCCCTAGGCCATTGTAGTTATTGGTTTCGCGTATCAGACTTGCGAAAATTTTGATGATTTCTCAGCCATTCCTTAACTTCAAACTCCCATATCTCGCGAACGCATTGACGAACTCGAGAAATTCCTGTTGCATCTGAAAGTATAAACTCGCCCGATTACAAAGGTATGTGTATTTTTCCCCTAGTGCTTTGTAGTTATTGGTTTCGAGTATCAGACTTGCGAAAATTTTGATGGTTTCTCAACCATTCCTTAACTTCAAACTCCCATATCTCGCGAACGGATTGACGAGCTCGAGATATTCCTGTTGCATCAGAAAGTAGAAACTCGACCGATTACAACGTACAACGGCATGTGTATTTTTGCCCTAGGCCATAGTAGTCACTGGTTTCGAGTATCCGACTTGCGAAATTTGATGGTTTCTCAACCATTCCTCAACTTCAAACTTCGAAACCTCGCGAACGGATTGGCGAACTCGAGAAATTCCTGTTGCATTTGAAAGTAGAAACTGGCCCGATTACAATGGTGTGTGTACTTTTCCCCTAGGTCATTCCAGTTATTCGTTTCTAGCATCAGAATTGCGAAAATTTTGATGGTTTCTCAGCCATTCCTTAACTTCAAACTCCCATATCTCGCGAACGCATAGACGAACTCGAGAAAGTCCTGTTGCATTTGAAGGTAGCAACTTGCCCGATGACAATGGTGTGTATACTTTGCCCCTAGGCCGTTCCAGTTATTGGTTTCGAGTATCAGACTTGCGAAAATTTTGATGGTTTCTCAACCATTCCTTAACTTCAAACTCCCATATCTCGCGAACGGATTGACGAGCTCGATCAATTCCTGTTGCATCTGAAAGTATAAACTCGCCCGATTACAAAGGTATGTGTATTTTTCCCCTAGGGCTTTGTAGTTACTGGTTTCGAGTATCAGACTTGCGAAAATTTTGATGGCTTCTCAACCATTCC